>NW_019174653.1:843049-864058 GCF_002260705.1 Seriola dumerili
AGATTAAAAACACAGAAATTTAACGGTGTTGTCCAACGGCAACATATGAGAGACTACCCATGGCGGCTGTTAGGAAAATTATCAAATAAAACTCAGGAACACCGTCTGAACAATTTATAAGAGTAGGCATATTTATTCTTGCCAGCAAGGGAACAAGTTTACACCCACCAGAGCTCACAGTGCAAATGTTCAACGGTGCAAGATTCACATAGAATTTTATACCAACAGAATCCGTGAGACCAGGACATATAGAGCCTTTCATAAGTTAATGTTTTTGGTGTACCTGGCCGGGAGAAACAGCGAAGGTCACTGCGCTCCTCTCGGACAACACCTGGTCTGACAATAATAGAAATTCATTCAGGATAATACAGTTTCTCGGAGTAATACAGGCACTAATGACAGTTTCCCTCTAAGCTCGTTTATGTTATCATTAAACGTATCACAATTTTTCCAACAATTTCCCTCCTGTTAATACTTTATGAACTATCCGAGAGAGAGATAAAAACTCAATTTAAAGCAATTTCATCACACAATTAAAGAATTACTTACTATATACATACCAAGCTGAATAATAGGTTTCGCCCCGTCTCTTCACAGATTGTCATAGGTGTTACTGCATAGTTCGTTCACCCATCATCCAACAAGGGCCACATTTAAACAATACTTTCATTATCAACCTCATCTAACATCAATATCAGTTGGTATGTCATTGCTAACATCATAGTTTTTGTTGAGTGGCGTATTCAATCAGCTCCTTTTGGATGATTCGTCGACGCGGCACTAGTCGGCTATGCGAGAGCAACGAAAGCGCGACAGGACAGAACAAAGAGCGTTGCCATGCAAGATCTGAAATCTAGAGGCACTTAATTTACAGTATATAATGAAATGATCTGAATGAATCCACTCTCATCCTCCCAAATCCATCCATACCTCTTGGTCACAAGTGGAGGTTGCACACCATGCATTTCTTAGGCTCTGCCAGGCTTCACTGTAAGAGCTGTCAGGCCTGGATGGCTCTGTGAACTCCATCGATGCACGCTATTGTTTGGAATGAAGGTGTAACACATCTCAACCGAATCATCACAATACCCTCCTTCCAGCGTAAGAGCGATATCCAGGGCCATTTTCTGTTCTCCATGCCCATCAGCGCTGTTTCTTCTAATTGTTCAGCTACTACTTAAAAACCCATTCTCGTGTGTAGTTCACCAAACGTTGTTGTTATAATGAAAGTATTGTGTTAAAAACTGTGCCTTGTGATGATGGGCGTGAACGAACTATGAAGTACGACTAAATGACAATCTGTGAAGAAAGTAGTGTGTGGAAATACGGATTGAAACCTAATTCACTTGTATGTATATAGTAAGAATTCTTATTGTGTGATGAAAATGCTTTATAAATTGAGTTTTTATTTTTCTGAAGTTCATAAAGTATTAACAGGGAGCGGGGAAATGTTTGGAAAAAAATTTGTGATTAACTTTATGAATAACATAAAACATCTTAGAGGGAAACTGTATTATCCTGTATTTATCGTGCAGAAAACTGTATTATCCTTGGAAATAGAACTTTCTATTAATTGTAAGACAGGTGTTGTCGAGAGTGAAGCGCAGTGACCTTCGCTGTTTCTCCCCCGGCCAGTACACCAAACATTAACTATGATAAGGCCTCTATTATGTCTTGTTCCACGGATTGCTGTGTAAAAATTCTATGTGATCTTGCATCCGTTGAACATTTGCACTGTGAGCTCTGGTGATGTAACTTAGTTCCCCTTGCTGCAGAATAAATGATCCTACTCTTATAATTTTCAGACGGGTGTTCCTGGAGTTTTATTTGATAATTTTTCTAAAAGCCGCCATGGGGTCTCTCATATGCCGTGCACACGTTAAATTCTGTGTTTTTAATTCTAAAAAAGTTTTCCAAAGTCCAAAATTTGGTGTCTACGGACTCGGCTCGTCACGCTGAGTAACATATGTCACCCAGCTTCTGAGTCCTCCCTTCCGAAGGGCGCATGGTAGTCTCTCATAGCTCGTAGCACACGTTAAATTCTGTGTTTTAATAAAAAATTTGTCCAAAGTCACAAATTTGGTGTCTAAGACTCGGCTCGTCAGCTGAGTAAACAATAGTCAGCCCCGCCTTCTGAGTCGCTCCCTTCCGAAGGCGCCATGGGTATCTTCATATGCTGCAGGCACACCGTTAAACTGTGTTTAATTCAAAAAAAAAAGTTTGTCCAAATTCACAAAATTGGGTGTCTACGGACTCGGCTCGTCACGCTGAGTAACATATGTCAGCCCCAGCTTCTGAGTCCTCCCTTCCGAAGGGCCGCCGTGGGTCTCTCTCATATGCTGCCGGAACACTTAAATTCTGTGTTAATTTTAAAAAAATTTTCCAAAGCCACAAATTTGGTGTCTAGGACTCGGCTCGTCACGCTGAGTAACATATGTCAGCCCCAGCCTTCTGAGTCCTCCCTCTGAAGGGGCGTGATCTCTCATATGCTGCCGTGGCCACCTTAAATCTGTGTACAGAAAAATTTGTCCAAAGTCCACAAATTTGGTGTCTACGGACTCGGTCGTCACGCTGAGTAACATATGTCAGCCCCAGGCTTCTGAGTCGCTCCCTTGAAGGGCCGCCAGGGGTCTCTCATATGCTGCAGGACACCGTTAAAATCTGTGTTTTAATGTAAAAAAAAGTTTTTCCAAAGTCACAAATTTGGTGTCTTGACTCGGCTCGTCACGCTGAGTAACATATTAGCCCAGCCTTCTGAGTCGCTCCCTTCGAAGTGGCCCAAAGTCTCTCCATATGCTGTGGCCAACGTTAACTGTGTAATCGAAAAAAGTTTTTCCAAAGTCACAAATTTGGTGTCTTACTCGGTCGGTCACGCTGAGTAACAATTGTCCCCAGCCTTCTGAGTCGCTCCCTTCGAAGGGCCGCATGGGTACGTCTCTCATATGCTGCCGGCAGCCGGTTAAATTCTGTGTTAATGTAAAAAAAAAAAATTTTCTTCGAAAGTCACAAATTTGGTTGTCTAGACTCGGCTCGTCACGCTGAGTAACCTATGTAGCCCAGCTTCTGAGTTCCCTTCGAAGCGCATGGGCTCTCTCTCATATGCTACCGTAGACACCGTTTAAATTCTGTTTATCCAGAAAAATTTGTCCAAAAGTCCAAATTTGGTGTCTCGGACTCGGTCTGCACGCTGAGTAACATACATAGTCCCAGCTTCTGAGTCGCTCCCTTCCGAAGGGCCGAGTCTCTCCTATGCTGCCGTGGCTGTTGCAACATCAGTAAAATTCTTTAAGAAGATTCAGCGAGGACAGCGCGTAACGCCACGTTTTGCTACCCTTGGTGGCCACGCCCGGTTCACAGGCTCTGAGGCTTTAGAGATGTCAGAAGGCCAAGGCCAGCTCAGGAATCGAAATTTTGCTGCATAGATGCCTCGCGACCTCAATGGTGCCACGTAAATGTTCTCTTATTCTTTTAAATCAATTTTGTCATGTTATAGTAACACCTGACGAAAGCACAGTCGTTCTCAGTCAATTCTGCAAGTCCCCTACCTCCAGTGGCACACTCGTTAAATCTGTGTAATGCTGCCAAAAAAATTTTGTCAAAAGTCCACAAATTGGGTGTCTACGGACTCGGCTCGTCACGCTGAGTAACATATGTCAGCCCCAGCCTTCTGAGTCGCTCCCTTCCGAAGGGTCATCTCTCATATGCTGAGGTGCCACACCATTAAACTAGTGTGAATGTCACAACGGAAAAGTTTGTCCAAAGTCCACAAATTGGTGTCTACGGACTCGGCTCGTCACGCTGAGTAACATATGTCAGCCCCAGCCTTCTGAGTCGCTCCCTTCCGAAGGGCCGCCATGGGCGGTCTCTCATTGCTGCGCGGGGACACGGTTAAATTCTGTGTTTTAATAATTTCCAAAAATTTTCTCGAAAGTCCACAATTTGTGTCTACGGACTCGGCTCGTCACGCTGAGTAACATATGTCAGCCCCAGGCTTCTAAGTCGCTCCCTTCGGAAGGGATGCCTCGTGTTAAACGTCTCCGAGGCCCGCTTGTGCGACGAAAAATTTTGTCAAAAGTCCACAAATTGGTGGTCTACGGACTCGGCTCGTCACGCTGAGTAACATATGTCAGCCCCAGCCTTCTGAGTTGCCTCCCTTCCGAAGGGTCATCTCTCATATGCTGAGGTGCCACACCATTAAGACTAGTGTGAATGTACAACGGAAAAGTTTGTCCAAAGTCCACAAGTTTGGTGTCTACGGACTCGGCTCGTCACGCTGAGTAACATATGTCAGCCCCAGCCTTCTGAGTCGCTCCCTTCCGAAGGGCCGCCATGGGCGGCTCTCATATGCTGCCGGGGGACACGGTTAAATTCTGTGTTTTAATAATTTCCCAAAATTTTCTCGAAAGTCCACAAATTTGGTGTCTACGGACTCGGCTCGTCAGCGCTGAGTAACATATGTCAGCCCCAGGCTTCTAAGTCGCTCCCTTCGGAAGGGATGCCTCGTTAAACGTCTCCGAGGCCCGCTTGCTGCGACGAAAAATTTTGTCAAAAGTCCACAAATTGGTGTCTACGGACTCGGCTCGTCACGCTGAGTAACATATGTCAGCCCCAGCCTTCTGAGTCGCTCCCTTCCGAAGGGTCATCTCTTCATATGCTGAGGTGCCACACCATTAAGACTAGTGTGAATGTCACAACGAAAAGTTTGTCCAAAGTCCACAAGTTTGGTGTCTACGGACTCGGCTCGTCACGCTGAGTAACATATGTCAGCCCAGCCTTCTGAGTCGCTCCCTTCCGAAGGGCCGCCATGGGCGGTCTCTCATATGCTGCCGGGGGACACGGTTAAATTCTGTGTTTAATAATTTCCAAAAATTTTCTCGAAAGTCCACAAATTTGGTGTCTACGGACTCGGCTCGTCAGCTGAGTAACATATGTCAGCCCCAGGCTTCTAAGTCGCTCCCTTCGGAAGGGATGCCTTTTAACGTCTCCGAGGCCCGCTTGCTGCGACGAAAAATTTTGTCAAAAGTCCACAAATTGGGTGTCTACGGACTCGGCTCGTCACGCTGAGTAACATATGCTAGCCCCAGCCTTCTGAGTCGCTCCCTTCCGAAGGGTCATCTCTCATATGCTGAGGTGCCACACCATTAAGACTAGTGTGAATGTCACAACGGAAAAGTTTGTCCAAAGTCCACAAGTTTGGTGTCTACGGACTCGGCTCGTCACGCTGAGTAACATATGTCAGCCCCAGCCTTCTGAGTCGCTCCTTCGAAGGGCCGCCATGGGCGGTCTCTCATATTCTGCCGGGGGACACGTAAATTCTGTGTTTAATAATTTCCAAAAATTTTCTCGAAAGTCCACAAATTTGGTGTCTACGGACTCGGCTCGTCACGCTGAGTAACATATGTCAGCCCCAGGCTTCTAAGTCGCTCCCTTCGGAAGGGATGCCTCGTTAAACGTCTCCGAGGCCGCTTGCTGCACGAAAAATTTTGTCAAAAGTCCACAAATTGGGTGTCTACGGACTCGGCTCGTCCGCTGAGTAACATATGTCAGCCCCAGCCTTCTGAGTCGCTCCCTTCCGAAGGGTCATCTCTCATATGCTGAGGTGCCACACCATAAGACTAGTGTGAATGTCACAACGGAAAAGTTTGTCCAAAGTCCACAAGTTTGGTGTCTACGGACTCGGCTCGTCACGCTGAGTAACATATGTCAGCCCCAGCCTTCTGAGTCGCTCCCTTCCGAAGGGCCGCCATGGGCGGTCTCTCATATGCTGCCGGGGACACGGTTAAATTCTGTGTGTTTTAATATTTCCAAAAAAATTTCGAAAGTCCACAAATTTGGTGTCTACGGACTCGGCTCGTCACGCTGAGTAACATATGTCAGCCCCAGGCTTCTAAGTGCTCCCTTCGGAAGGATGCCTCGTTAAACGTCTCCGAGGCCCGCTTGCTGCGAGAAAAATTTTGTCAAAAGTCCACAAATTGGTGTCTACGGACTCGGCTCGTCACGCTGAGTAACATATGTCAGCCCCAGCCTTCTGAGTCGCTCCCTTCCGAAGGGTCATTCTCTATATCTGAGGTGCCACACCATTAAGACTAGTGTGAATGTCACAACGGAAAGTTTGTCCAAAGTCCACAAGTTTGGTGTCTACGGCTCGGCTCGTCACGCTGAGTAACATATGTCAGCCCCAGCCTTCTGAGTCGCTCCCTTCCGAAGGGCCGCCATGGGCGGTCTCTCATATGCTGCCGGGGGACACGGTTAAATTCTGTGTTTTAATAATTTCCCAAAATTTTCTCGAAGTCCACAAATTTGGTGTCTACGGACTCGGCTCGTCACGCTGAGTAACATATGTCAGCCCCAGGCTTCTAAGTCCTCCCTTCGGAAGGGATGCCTCGTTAAACGTCTCCGAGGCCCGCTTGCTGCGACGAAAAATTTTGTCAAAGTCCACAAATTGGGTGTCTACGGACTCGGCTCGTCACGCTGAGTAACATATTTCAGCCCCAGCCTTCTGAGTCGCTCCCTTCCGAAGGGTCATCTCTCATATGCTGCTGAGGTGCCACACCATTAAGACTAGTGTGAATGTCACAACGGAAAAGTTTGTCCAAAGTCCACAAGTTTGGTGTCTACGGACTCGGCTCGTCACGCTGAGTAACATATGTCAGCCCCAGCCTTCTGAGTCGCTCCCTTCCGAAGGGCCGCCATGGGCGGTCTCTCATATGCTGCCGGGGGACACGGTTAAATTCTGTGTTTTAATAATTTCCAAAAATTTTCTCGAAAGTCCACAAATTTGGTGTCTACGGACCGGCTCTCGTCAGCTGAGTAACATATGTCAGCCCCAGGCTTCTAAGTCGCTCCCTTCGGAAGGATGCCTGTTAAACGTCTCGAGGCCGCTTGCTGCGACGAAAAATTTTGTCAAAAGTCCACAAATTGGGTGTCTACGGACTCGGCTCGTCACGGTGAGTAACATATGTCAGCCCCAGCCTTCTGAGTCGCCTCCCTTCCGAAGGGTCATCTCTCATATGCTGAGGTGCCACACCATTAAGACTAGTGTGAATGTCACAACGGAAAAGTTTGTCCAAAGTCCACAAGTTTGGTGTCTACGGACTCGGCTCGTCACGCTGAGTAACATATGTCAGCCCCAGCCTTCTGAGTCGCTCCTTCCGAAGGCCGCCATGGGCGGTCTCTCATATGCTGCCGGGGGACACGGTTAAATTCTGTGTTTTAATAATTTCCCAAAAAATTTCTTCGAAAGTCCACAAATTTGGTGTCTACGGACTCGGCTCGTCACGCTGAGTAACATATGTCAGCCCCAGGCTTCTTAGTCGCTCCCTTCGGAAGGGATGCCTCGTTAAACGTCTCCGAGGCCCGCTTGCTGCACGAAAAATTTTGTCAAAAGTCCACAAATTGGGTGTCTACGGACTCGGCTCGTCCGCTGAGTAACATATGTCAGCCCCAGCCTTCTGAGTCGCTCCCTTCCGAAGGGTCATCTCTCATATGCTGAGGTGCCACACCATAAGACTAGTGTGAATGTCACAACGGAAAAGTTTGTCCAAAGTCCACAAGTTTGGTGTCTACGGACTCGGCTCGTCACGCTGAGTAACATATGTCAGCCCCAGCCTTCTGAGTCGCTCCCTTCCGAAGGGCCGCCATGGGCGGTCTCTCATATGCTGCCGGGGGACACGTTAAATTCTGTTGTTAATAATTTCCAAAAAATTTTCCAAAGTCCACAAATTGGTGTCTACGGACTCGGCTCGTCACGCTGAGTAACATATGTCAGCCCCAGGCTTCTAAGTGCTCCCTTCGGAAGGGATGCCTCGTTAAACGTCTCCGAGGCCCGCTTGCTGCGAGAAAAATTTTGTCAAAAGTCCACAAATTGGGTGTCTACGGACTCGGCTCGTCACGCTGAGTAACATATGTCAGCCCCAGCCTTCTGAGTCGCTCCTTCCGAAGGGTCATCTCTCATATGCTGAGGTGCCACACCATTAAGACTAGTGTGAATGTCACAACGGAAAATTTGTCCAAAGTCCACAAGTTTGGTGTCTACGGACTCGGCTCGTCACGCTGAGTAACATATGTCAGCCCCAGCCTTCTGAGTCGCTCCCTTCCGAAGGCCGCCATGGGCGGTCTCTCATATGCTGCGCGGGGACACGGATTTTGTGTTTTAATAATTTCCCAAAAAATTTCTCGAAAGTCCACAAATTGGTGTCTACGGACTCGGCCGTCACGCTGAGTAACATATGTCAGCCCCAGGCTTCTAAGTCGCTCCCTCGGAAGGGATGCCTCGTTAAACGTCTCCGAGGCCCGCTTGCTGCGACGAAAAATTTTGTCAAAAGTCCACAAATTGGGTGTCTAGGACTCGGCTCGTCACGCTGAGTAACATATGTCAGCCCCAGCCTTCTGGTCGCTCCCTTCCGAAGGGTCATCTCTCATATGCTGAGTGCCACACCATTAAGACTAGTGTGAATGTACAACGGAAAAGTTTGTCCAAAGTCCACAAGTTTGGTGTCTACGGACTCGGCTCGTCACGCTGAGTAACATATGTCAGCCCCAGCCTTCTGAGTCGCTCCCTTCCGAAGGGCCGCCATGGGCGGTCTCTCATATGCTGCCGCGGGGACACGGTTAAATTCTGTGTTTTAATAATTTCCAAAAATTTTCTCGAAAGTCCACAAATTTGGTGTCTACGGACTCGGCGTCACGCTGAGTAACATATTCAGCCCCAGGCTTCTAAGTCGCTCCCTTCGGAAGGGATGCCTCGTTAAACGTTCCGAGGGCCCGCTTGCTGCGACGAAAATTTTGTCAAAAGTCCACAAATTTGGGTGTCTACGGACTCGGCTCGTCACGCTGAGTAACATATGTCAGCCCCAGCCTTCTGAGTCGCTCCTTCCGAAGGGTCATCTTCATATGCTAGTCCAGCACACCATTAAGATCTGTGTAATAAAAAAAAGTTTGTCCAAAGTCCAAATTTGGTGTCTACGGACTCGGCTCGTCACGCTGAGTAACATATGTCAGCCCCAGCCTTCTGAGTCGCTCCCTTCCGAAGGGCCGCATGGTGTCTCTCATATGCTGCTGGACACGTTAAATTCTGTGTTTTAATTCAAAAAAATTGTCCAAAGTCCCAAAATTTGGTGTCTACGACTCGGTCGTCTCACGCCTGGAGTAACAATATGTCAGCCCAGCCTTCTGAGTCGCTCCCTTCCGAAGGGCCAGGAGTCTCTCATATGCTGAGGCACACCTTAAACTGTGTTAATGTAAAAAAATTTTCCAAAGTCACAAAATTTGGGTGTCTACCTCGGTCTCGTCACGCTGAGTAACATATGTCAGCCCAGCCTTCTGAGTCGCTCCCCTTCTAAGGGCCGTCCTGACGTCTCTCTCATATGCTGCGTGGCACACCTTAAATTCTGGTTTAATGCTAAAGAAAAAATTTGTCCAAAGTCACAAATTTGTGTCTACGGACTCGGCTCGTCACGCTGAGTAACATATGTCAGCCCCAGGCTTCTGAGTCGCTCCCTTCCGAAGGGCGCCATGGGTGTCTCTCATATGCTGCGGCACAGTTAAATTCTGTTTTAATGTAAAAAAATTTTCCAAAGTCAAAATTTGGTGTCTATAGGACTCGGCTCGTCACGCTGAGTAACATATGTCAGCCCCAGCTTCTGAGTCCTCCCTTCCGAAGAGGTCGCATGGATCTCTCATATGCTCTGACTACACCGTTAAATCTGTGTTTTAATAAAGAAAAAATAGTTTGTCCAAAGTCCACAATTTGGTGTCTATACATCGGTCGTCACGCTGAGTAACATATTAGCACCCAGCCTTTCTGAGTCGCTCCCCTCCGAAGGCGCCATGCTCTCTCAAATGCTGCATGCGCACACTATTAAATTCTGCTAATTTAATGTCAAAAAAAAAAGTTTGTCCAAAGTCACAAATTTGGTGTCTATAGGACTCGGTCGCACGCTGAGTAACATATATTCAGCCCAGCTTCTGAGTCGCTCCCTTCGCCGAAGGGCCGCTAGGGGTCTCTCATATGCTGCTGTGGCACAACGTTAAATTTCTGTTTTTTATCCAAAAAAATTTTTCCAAAGTCCACAAATTTGGTGTCTAACTCGGTCGTTCACGCTGGTAACATATATTAGCCCAGCCTTCTGAGTCGCTCCTTCCGAAGGCCGGCCATCGGTATCTCTCATATGCTGCCTGCACCTTAAATTTCTGTGTTTAATGTAAAAATAAAAAAAGATTTTCCAAGTCACAAATTTGGTTCTATAGGACTCGGCTCGTCACGCTGAGTAATAATGTCAGCCCCAGCCTTCTGAGTTCGCTCCCTTCCGAAGGCCGCCATGGGACGTCTCTCATATGCTGCGGCCACACGGTTAAATTCTGTGTGTTATTCAGAAAAAGTTTGTCCAAAGTCACAATTTGGTGTCCGGACTCGGCTTCTCACCTGAGTAACATTATAGTCCAGCACTTCTGAGTCGCTCCCTTCCGAAGGCGGCCTCGGTGTCTCTCTATGCTGCCGTGCACCTGTTGAACATCACGTAAAGCTTTTAAGGAAGTCAGCATGTGTCACGGACAGCGCGTCTGATAACTTCGACACCGCTCTCTTGTGCTTACCTTTCCAGGCCCGGTTCCACGCCGACTGGCTCTAGGAGGCGCTTTGTGGAGAATCGAAAAGTGCGGAAAGTCACGTACTGGACTGTCACGACGTGCGTAAATGCTAGAACAGAAATTTTCGGACGTACATCACTGAGTTAATTGACCCCGCCTTCGCCGTACCTACAATAATCGTGCGAGGCACACCTAGTATGTGACACATGTCTCACATGTTCTTTCACATTTAATCCTGAGCTAACATACACATGTCAGCTGCCATTCTGAAGTCGCCTCTGCATGTACCGGCGAAAGAACAAACGTACACATGTCTCACATAATTGTGAAATAATCTTCCAATCCATGGGCACACTCGCGCTCTTTGACCTCAAGTTCTCGATGCCGTACGTGGTCTACAGATCCTCTACGCTCGACGAGTAAAAGTAATACAACGATGTCTGTCAATAGTCGCACTAAAGTATCTGCCGTCAGCTATACATTAGCACTGTAGCAGATCCTCGAATATCACATGCCAGGACACCACTAGTATAGCGTGCTTCCCTTCCGAGACACTCGGCTCAAGCTCTCAACCGCCGAGTAACCATTCGTTCACGTCTCGGACGGCCCTCACGGACATACTCGTAGTAAACATATGCTCAGGCCCCTGACCTTGCTGCCGAAAATGTCGTCCACCTATCCCGCCCGACCCGGACGTCACTAGACTCTTCCCGTATCCCCCTCCGAAGGGTCATCTCTCATATGCTGAGGGCCACACCATTAAGACTAGTGTGAATGTCACAACGAAAAGTTTGTGCCAAAAGTCCACAAGTTGGTGTCTACGACTCGGCTCGTCACGCTGAGTGAACATATGTCAGCCCCAGCCTTCTGGTCGCTCCCTTCCGAAGGCGCCATGGGCGGTCTCTCATATGCTGCCGGGGACACGGTTAAATCTGTGTTTAATAATTCGCGAAAAATTGTTCGTCGAAAGTCCACAAATTTGTGTCTACGGACTCGGCTCGTCACGCTGAGTAACATAGTCAGCCCAGCTTCTAAGTCGCTCCTCTTCGGAAGGGATGCCTCGTAACGTCTCCGAAGGCCCGCTTGCTGCGAGACGAAAAATTTTGTCAAAAAGTCCACAAATTGGGTGTCTACGGACTCGGCTCGTCACGCTGAGTAACATATGTCAGCCCCAGCCTTCTGAGTCGCTCCCTTCCCGAAGGGTCATTCCTCATATGCTGAGGTGCCACACCATTAAGACTAGCTGTGAATGTGCACAACGGAAAAGTTTGTCCAAAGTCCACAAGTTTGGTGTCTACGGACTCGGCTCGTCACGCTGAGTAACATATGTCAGTCCCAGCCTTCTGAGCCTCCCTTCGGCGAAGGCCGCCATGCGGTCTCTCAGTATGCTGCCGGGGGACACGGTTAAATTCTGTGTTTCTAATAATTTCCAAAAAATTTTCTCAAATGTCCACAAATTTGGTGTCTACGGACTCACGGCTCGTCAATACGCCTGAGATAACATATGTCAGCCCCAGCCTTTTGAGTCGCTCCCTTCGAGAAGGGTCATCCTCTACATACGCTCCGAGGTGCCCGACTCTGACTGCCTGACGGAAAAAGTGTTGTCAAAGTCCACAATATTGGTGTCACGGACTCGGCTCGTCACGCTGAGTAACATATGTCAGCCCCCGGCTTCTAAGTCGCTCCCTTCGGAAGGGGATGCCTCGGGTTAGGAACGTCTCCGCAGGCCCGCTTGCTGCGACGAAATTTGTCAAAAGTCCCAAATTGGTGTCTACGGACTCGGCTCGTCACGCTGAGTAACATATGTTCAGCCGCCAGCCTTCTGAGTTCTGCTTCCCTTCCGAAGCGTCATGCGGTCTCTCATATGCTGAGTGCACCACCATTTAAGACTAGGTGAATGTTCAAAGGAAAAGTTTGTCCAAAGTCCACAAGTTTGGTGCTACGACTCGGCTCGTCACGCTGAAGAACATATGTCAGCCCCAGCCTTCTGAGTCGCTCCCTTCCGAAGGGCCGCATGGCGGTCTCTATATGCTGCCGGGCGGACACGGCTTAAATTCTGTGTTTTAATATTTCCAAAAATTTTCTCGAAAGTCCCACAATTTGTGTCTACGGACTCGGCTGCTCACGCTGAGTAACATATGTCAGGCCCAGGCTTCTAAGTCGCTCCCTCGGAAGGGATGCCTCGTTAAACGTCTCCGAGGCCCGCTTGCTGCGACGAAAAATTTTTTCAAAAGTCCACAAATTGGGTGTCTACGGACTCGGCTCTCACGCTGAGTAACATATGTCAGCCCCAGCCTTCTGAGTCGCTCCCTTCCGAAGGGTCATCTCTCATATTCTGAGGTGCCACACCATTAAGACTAGTGTGAATGTCGCAACGGAAAAGTTTGTCCAAAGTCCACAAGTTTGGTGTCTACGGACTCGGCTCGTCACGCTGAGTAACATATGTCAGCCCCAGCCTTCTGAGTCGCTCCCTTCCGAAGGCCGCCAGTGGCGTCTCTCATATGCTGCCGGGACACGGTTTAAATTCGTGTTTTAATAATTTCCCAAAATTTTTCGTCGAAAGTCCACAAATTCGTGGGTCTACGGGACTTCGGCTCGTCACACTGGAGTAACTATGTCAGCCCCAGGCTTCTGAGTCGCCCCTTTGGAAGGATGGCCTCGTTAACGTCTCGCGAGGCCCGCGTTGCTGCGACGAAGAAAGACATTTGTCAAAAGTTCCACAAATATCTCTTTCTCTTTTAAAAAAAAAAAGTTTGTCCAAAGTCCACAAATTTGGTGTCTATAGACTCGGCTCGTGATGCTGAGTAACATATGTCAGCCCCAGACTTCTGAGTCACTCCCTTCCGAAGGGCCGCCATGGGTAGTCTCCCATATGTTGCCGTGGCACACCGTTAAATTCTGTGTTTTAATCTAAAAAAAAAAGTTTTTCCAAAGTCAACAAATTTGGTTTCTATAGACTTGGATCGTCACTCTGAGTAACATATGTCAGCCCCAGACTTCTGAGTCGCTCCCTTTGGAAGGGCCGCCATGGGTACTCTCTCAAATGCTGCCATGGCACACTATTAAATTCTGTGTATTAATCTAAAAAAAAAAACTTTGTCCAAAGTCCACAAATTTGGTGTCTATAGACTCGGATCGTCACGCTGAGTAACATATGTCAGCCCCAGACTACTGAATCTCTCCCTTCCGAAGGGCCACCATGGGTAGATTCTCAAATGCTGCCATGGCACACTATTAAATTCAGTGGATTAATCTAAATAAAAAAACTTTGTCCAAAGTCAACAAATTCTGTGTCTATAGACTCGGCTCGTCACGCTGAGTAACATATGTAAGCCCCATCCTTCTGAGTCGCTCCCCTCCGAAGGGCCGCCACGGGTAGATTCTCAAATGCTGCCATGGCACACTATTAAATTCTGTGTTTTAATGTCAAAAAAAAAAAGTTTGTCCAAAGTCCACAAATTTGGTGTCTATAGACTCGGTTCGTCACGCTGAGTAACATATGTCAGCCCCAGACTTCTGAGTCGCTCCCTTCCGAAGGGCCGCCATGGGTAGTCTCTCATATGCTGCCATGGCACACCGTTAAATTCTGTGTTTTAATGTAAAAGACAAAAGTTTTTCCAAAGTCAACAAATTTGGTTTCTATAGACTCGGATCGTCACGCTGAGTAACATATATAAGTCCCAGCCTTCTGAGTCGCTCCCTTCTGAAGGGCCGCCGTGGGTTCTCTCTCATATGCTACCGTAGCACACCGTTAAATTCTGTGTTTTAATCTCAGAAAAAAGTTTGTCCAAAGTCCTTAAATTTGGTGTCTACGGACTCGGCTCGTCACGCTGAGCAACCTATGTCAGCCCCATCCTTCTGAGTTGCTCCCTTCCGAAGGGCCGCCATGGGTACTCTCTCATATGCTACCGTAGCACACCGTTAAATTCTGTGTTTTAATAAAAAAAAAGAAGTTTATCAAAGTCAAGAAATTCTGTGTCTATAGACTCGGCTCGTCACGCTGAGTAACATATGTCAGCCCCAGCCTTCTGAGTCGCTCCCTTCCGAAGGGCCGCCATGGGTAGTCTCTCATATGCTGCCGTGGCACAACGTTAAATTCTGTGTTTTAATCTGAAAAAAAGAAGTTTGTCCAAATTCAACAAATTTGGTGTCTACAGACTCGGTTCGTCACGCTGAGTAACATATGTCAGCCCCAGCCTTCTGAGTCGCTCCCTTCCGAAGGGCCGCCATGGGTAGTCTCTCATATGCTGCCGTGGCCAACCGTTAAATTCTGTGTTTTAATCTGAAAAAAAGAAGTTTGTCCAAATTCAACAAATTTGGTGTCTACGATCTCTTATATGCTAAGGTGCCACAACCATTAAGGACTAGTAGTGAATGTCACAACGGAAAAAAGTTTGTCCAAAGTTCCCAAGATTTGGTGTACGGATCGGCTCGTCACGCTGAGTAAATATGTCAGCCCCAGCCTTCCTGAGTCGCTCCCTTCCGAAGGGCCGCCATGGGCGGTCTCTCAATATGCTGCGGGGGACCGTGATTTAATTTCTGTGTTTTAATTAATTTCCACATAAAGTTTTGTCTTCGGAAAATTGTGCGACAAAGATTGAGGGCTGTCCACGTGACTCGGCTTCGTTTGCACGCTGAGTTAAACTATATTTCACCCAGCTCTTCTGAGTCGCTCACTTCCGAAGGGTCATCTCTCATAATGCTGAGGTTGCCACACATTAGAGATCTTGAGTGTGAATTGTCACAAACGAAAAGTTGTCCAAAGTCCACAAAGATTTGGTGGTCGACGGATCGGCTCGTCAACCGCTGATGTAACGATAATGTCAGCCCCCATGCCTTTCTGAGTCGCTTCTTCCGAGGGTCTATTCTCTCATTATTGCTGAGTGTGGCCCTATCACCATTAAGGTATAGTATAGAGCATGCGAATACGTCACAGTGACGGAAAAGTTGTGGTCCAAGTCCACAAGTTTTGGTGTCTACGGACTTGCTCTTCAGCTGAGTAACTATATGTCAGTCCCCAGGACCTTTAGTCGGTCCCCTTCGAAAGGCACGCCATGGGCGGTCTCTCATATGCTGCGGGGGACCACGGTTAAATTCTGTGTTGTTAATAATTTCCAAAAAATTTTCTCGAAAGTCCACAATTTGGTGTCTACGGACTCGGCTCGTCACGCTGAGTAACATATGTCACCCCCAGGCTTCTAAGTCCTCCCTTCGGAAGGGATGCTCGTTAAACGTCTCCGAGGCCCGTTACTGCGACGAAAAATTTTGTCAAAAGTCCACAAATTGGGTGTCTACGGACTCGGCTCGTCACGCTGAGTAACATATGTCAGCCCCAGCCTTCTGAGTCCTGCCCTTCCGAAGGGTCATCTCTCTATATGCTGAGGTGCCCAACAATTAAGACTAGTGTGAATGTGCACATAAGGAAAAGTTTGTCCAAAGTCCACAAGTTTGGTGTCTACGGACTCGGCTCGTCACGCTGAGTAACATATGTCAGCCCCAGCCTTCTGAAGTCGCTCCCTTCGAAGGGTCATCTCTCATATGCTTAGGTGCCACACCATTAAGACTAGTGTGAATGTCACGACGGAAAAGTTTGTCCAAAGTCCACAATTTGGTGTCTACGGACTCGGCTCGTCACGCTGAGTAACATATGTCAGCCCCAGCCTTCTGAGTCGCTCCCTTCCGAAGGGTCATCTCTCATATGCTGAGGTGCCACACCATTAAGATAGTCTGAATGTCACAACGGAAAAGTTTGTCCAAAGTCCACAAGTTTGGTGTCTACGGACTCGGCTCTTCACGCTGAGTAACATATGTCAGCCCAGCCTTCTGAAGTCGCTCCCTTCCGAAGGGTCCAGCGCTCGCCGAGGTCCATATGCTGGGGAACGGTTAAAGTCTGTGTTTAATAATTTTCCCAAAAATTTCTGCGAAGTCCACAAATTTGGTGTCTACGGACTCGGCTCGTCACGCTGAGTAACATATGTCAGCCCAGCCCTTCTGAGTCGCTCCCTTCCGAAGGGCATCTCTCATATGCTGAGGTGCCACACCATTAAGGATAGTGGAATTCACAAGAAAGTTTGTCCAAAGTCCACAAGTTTGGTGTCTACGGACTGGGCTCGTCACGCTGAGTAACATATGTCAGCCCCAGCCTTCTGAGTCGCTCCTTTCGAAGGGCCGCATGCTCTCTCATATGCTGGGGAGCACGTTAAATTCTGTGTAAAATTTCCAAAAATTTTCTCGAAAGTCCACAAAATTTGGTGGTCTACGGACTCGGCTCGTCACGCTGAGTAACATAATGTCAGCCCAGCTTCTAAGTCGCTCCCTTCGGAAGGGATGTCTCGTTAAATCGTCTCCGAGGACTCGCTTAGCTGGAGAACAAAGGTGTCGTCAAATAAGTACCAGCAAATTGCATGGTGTCTAGCGCTCGGCTCGTCACGCTGAGTAACATGTTCAACCCCAGCCTTCTGAGTCCGCTCCTTCCGAGGGGTCATCTTCTCATAGTGCGAGGGTCCACACCATAAGACTAGTGTGAATGTCTGCTGATACACGGAAAGTTTGTCCAAAGTCACAAGTTTGGTGTCTACGGACTCGGTCGTCTACGCTGAGTAACATATGTCAGCCCCAGCCTTCTGAGTCGCTCCCTTCCGAAGGGTCTCCTCATTGCTAGTGTGACCACCCATTAAGACTTCAGTGTTGATGTCAAACGAAAAATTTGTCCAAAGTCCACAAGTTTGGGTGTCTACGAGACTCGGCTCGTCACGCTGAGTAACATATGTCAGCCCAGCCTTCTGAGTCGCTCTCCTTCCGAAGGGTCATCTCTCATATGCTGAGGGTCCACACCATTAGGTAGTGCGAATGTCACAGGAAAATTTGTCAAGTCCAAATTGGTGTCTACGGACGCTCTCACGCTGAGTAACATATGTCAGCCCCAGCCTTCTGAGTCGCTCTTCCGAAGGGCGCCATGGCGGTCTCTCATATGCTACCGGGGACACGTTAAATTCTGTGTTTTAATAATTTCCCAAAATTTTTCTCGAAAGTCCACAAATTTGGTGTCTACGGACTCGGTCTCTACGCTGAGTAACATATGTCAGCCCAGGCTTCTAAGTCGCTCCCTTCGGAAGGGATGCCTCGTTAAACGTCTCCGAGGCCCGCTTGCTGCGACGAAAAATTTTTGTCAAAAGTCCACAAATTGGGTGTCTACGGACTCGGCTCGTCACGCTGAGTAACATATGTCAGCCCAGCCTTCTGAGTCGCTCCCTTCCGAAGGGTCATCTCTCATATGCTGAGGTGCCACACCATTAAGACTAGTGTGAATGTCACAACGGAAAAGTTTTGTCCAAAGTCCACAAGTTTGGTTCTACGGAACTGCGGCTCGTCACGCTGAGATAACATATGTCAGCCCCAGCCTTCTGAGTCGCTCCCTTCGCGAAGGGTATCTCTCTATGCTGGGGTGCCACACATTAAGATAGTGCTGAATGTCACAAAACGGAAAGTTTTGTCCAAAAAGTCCACAAGTTTGGTGTCTACGGACTGGCTCGTCACGCTGAGTAACATATGTCAGCCCCAGGCCTTTGCATAATCGCTCCCTTCGAGAGGGCCGTCCAATGGCGGTCCCTCTCATATGCTGCCACGAATGTACTTGGGGCACGGGTTAAGATTCTGTGTATGCCTTATAATTAGCATTTACAGAAAATTTTCTCTCGAAAGTCACAAATTTGGTGTCTACGGACTCGGCTGTCACGCTGAGTAAACATATGTCAGCCCCAGGCTTCTAAGTCGCTCCTTCGGAAGGGATGCCTCGTTAAACGTCTCCGAGGCCCGCTTGCTGCGACGAAAATTTTGTTCAAAGTCCACAAATTGGGTGTCTACCGGACTCGGCTCGTCACGCTGAGTAACATATGTCAGCCCCAGCTTTCTGAGAGTCGCTCCTTCCGAAGGGTCATCTCTCTATATGCTGAGGTGCACACCATTAAGACTAGTGTGAATGTCACAACGAGAAAAGTTTGTCCAAAGTCCACAAGTTTGGTGTCTACGGACTCGGCTCGTCACGCTGAGTAACATATGTCAGCCGCCAGCCTTCTGAGTCGCTCCCTCCCGAAGGGCCGCCATGGGCGGTCTCTCATATGCTGCCGGGGGACACGGTTAAATTCTGTGTTTTTAATAATTTCCCAAAAATTTCTCGAAAGTCCACAAATTTGGTGTCTACGGACCTGGCTCGTCACGCTGAGTAACATATGTCAGCCCCAGGCTTCTAAGTCGCTCCTTCGGAAGGGGATGCCTCGTTAAACGTCTCCGAGGCCCGCTTGCTGCGACAGAAATATATTTTGTCAAAAGTCCACAAATTGGGTGTCTACGGACTCGGCTCGTCACGCTGAGTAACATATGTCAGCCCAGCCTTCTGAGTCGCTCCCTTCCGAGGGTCATCTCTCATATGCTGAGGTGCCACACCCATTAAGACTAGTGTGAATGTCACAACGGAAAAGTTTGTCCAAAGTCCACAAGTTTGGTGTCTACGGACTCGGCTCGTCACGCTGAGTAACATATGTCAGCCCCAGCCTTCTGAGTCGCTCCCTTCCGAAGGGCCGCCATGGGCGGTCTCTCCATATGCTGCCGGGGGAACACGGTTAAATTCTGTGTTTTAATAATTTCCAAAATTTTCTCGAAAGTCCACAATTTGGTGTGTTACGGACTCGGCTCGTCACGCTGAGTAACATATGTCAGCCCCAGGCTTCTAAGTCGCTCCCTTCGGAAGGGATGCTCGTTAAACGTGTCCGAGGCCCGCTTGCTGGACGAAAAATTTTGTCAAAAGTCCACAAATTGGGTGTCTACGGAGTCGGCTCGTCACGCTGAGTAACATATGTCAGCCCAGCCTTCTTGAGTCGCTCCCTTCCGAAGGGTATCCTCTCTAATGCTAGGTGCCACACCATTAAGACTAGTGTGAATGTCACAACGGAAAAGTTTGTCAAAGTCCACAAGTTTGGTGTCTACGGACTCGGCTCGTCACGCTGAGTAACATATGTCAGCCCCAGCCTTCTGAGTCGCTCCCTTCCGAAGGGTCATCTCTCATATGCTGACGGTGCACCCATTTAAATAGTCGAATGTCAAACGCAAATTTGTCCAAAGTCCACAAGTTTGGTGTCTACGGACTCGGCTCGTCACGCTGAGTAACATATGTCAGCCCCAGCCTTCTGAAGTCGCTCCCTTCCGAAGGCCGCATGGGGGTCTCTCATAATGTCTGCCGAGGGGACATGTTCAATTTGTGTTTAATATTTCCAAAAAATTTTCTCGAAAAGTCCACAAATTTGTGTGGTCTACGGACTCGGCTTCGTCACGCTGAGTAACATATGTCAGCCCCAGGCTTCTAAGTCGCTCCCTTCGGAAGGGATGCGGTCGTTAAAACGTCCTCGAGGCCCGCTTGCTGCTGACGAAAAATTTTTGTCAAAAGTCCACAAATTGGGTGTCTACGGACTCGGCTCGTCGTACGCGCTGAGTAACTATATTCAGCCCCAGCCTTCTGAGTCGCTCCTTCCGAAGGGTCATCTCTCATATGCTGAGGTGCCGACACCATTTAAGACTAGTGTGAATGTCACAACGGAAAAGTTTGTCCAAAGTCACAAGATTTGGTGTCTACGGACTCGGCTCGTCCAGCGTGAGTAACATATGTCAGCCCAGCCTTCTGAGTCGCGCTCCCTTCCGAGAGGGATCTCTCTCATATGCTGAGGTGCCACACCATTAAAGTAAAAGTGCAGAATGTCACAACGGACAAAGTTTTGTCCAAAGTCCACCAGTTCTGGATGTGCTAGCGTACTCGTCGGGAGCTTGACAGGTGCAAGTCGACTGAGGTAAAGCTAGTGGTTCTAGCAGCCAACAGCCTTTCTGAGTCGCTCCCTTCCGAAGGGCCGCCATGGGCGGTCTCTCATATGCATGCCTAGGGGACACGGTTAAATTCTGTGTTTTAATAATTTCCAACAAATTTTTCGAAAGTCCACAAGTTTGGTGTCTAACGGACTCGGCTCGTCACGCTGAGTAACATATGTCAGCCCCAGGCTTCTAAGTCGCTCCTTCGGAAGGGATGCCTCGTTAAACGTCTCCGAGGGCCCGTTGCTGCGAACAAAAAATTTTGTCAAAAGTCACAAATTGGGTGTCTAGGACCTCGGCTCGTCACGCTGAGTAACATATGTCAGCCCAGCTTCTGAGTCGCTCCCTTCCGAAGGGTCATCTCTCATATGCTGAGTGCCACACATTAAGATAGTGTGAATGTCACAACGGAAAATTTTTGTCCAAAAGTCCACAAGTTTGGTGTCTACGGACTCGGCTCGTCACGCTGAGTAACATATGTTCATGCTCCAGCCTTCTGCGTTTGCTCCCTCGGAAGGGAGTCGACTCCAAGGCTGGGCTGACATATGTTACTCAGCGTGCGAGCCGAGT
>NW_019174654.1:0-1552 GCF_002260705.1 Seriola dumerili
TGATCTTTTCTTCTCTCCTCTCACACCCACTTGTCTCTTGCTCTGTACTTGCCTCAGTCCCTCTGGTCTCTCCCCTCTTCTTCGTCTTTTAATTTACTCTTTATCTTTGTCTCCCTTCACCGTCTCCTTTCATCTCTCCATCCTCCCTCCTTCTTTTGTCATCTCTTCCTTACTACTTCTTCCTCCATCCTTGCCGACTTTCTTTCCCCTCCTCTCCCGGCCGGTTATTTAACAGAGCGAAGCGATGGAATAATCTCCTCGACGTTTTAGTGAACCGATGCTTTCTGATGACCTCGCTGTGGCACCGTGTTCCTCCCCGGGCGAAGAGCTAAATTGCAGCAACCTTCACATCGAGCAAAGAGCATCGGAGAGAAAATTGTCTCTCTTTGGGAAAAAATTGTATCTCTATTTAGTCCTGCAATAACACTGGAAGGAAGCCCGAGGGAAGATCAGCCCCTCTATTCCACCTAAACATAGTTTTATAAAAAGGGGCCTTTTTGATATCCCATTGTACATCTCTGTTCCTGCTCTCCGCTGCCTCTCCTCCTCCTCTCTCCGTCTTATCCCTCTCTTTTCGTTTGATTATGTACAACTCTCTGTCTGCCTGCCTCTCCTACTTTCTTACTTCATCCTCCTCAGATACCGTCTTCTTGAGCCTGTTTAGGCTCTCCTATTACTTTGGTAATGGTATCTGTAAGATTCGATTTTATATTCATTTTTTTTAATGATGATAATGATGAATGATGATGATGTGAAATGGCATTTATAGCGCCACCGCGTGGTGGGAAATGAGATTACAAATATTGCAAAAAGGTTTTTATATTTAAACAACTGTGAGGCGTAGAAGAAAAATCTGGTGTACATGGATTCTGTCGGTGATGCTGAAGAGATTGATATAGGCCACACCCACTTCCGTCATGTATTGTTTTTCTATGGCTGGCTAACAAACTTTTGTGGGTGTGGTCAAATCCATTCAACATGCTCTAACTAAAAAACTAAAAAATAGCTGTAAAAAGTGTGAAAGACTGATGTTGAATTTGACCGACAGGCGGCCCATGATGCAATGCTGCACATAGTCAAAAATTGTTGTACACCTACTTTAAAGTTGTTCCTCTTTTGTAGCTGCCGCACTTGCTGCTGGTCTCCGATAGAGACCAGCAGCAGTTGATAAATCACTTTGTTCCTAATTTAATGTTTTATAATAGCAACAAGCTTGTGTGACAGAAATGTGTGAAAGTGCAGACTCTGATCTTTCAGTGGAAACGACGCTGACGTCTGAGGACAAGAGTGGAAGCAAAGCAATTATCTCTGAAAGTTCGGTGAAAAATGTTTGTGTCTAACATCCTGACCTGAGAGAAAAGAGAAAATAACCTTTTTTTATTTAGTTTCATCACTTCATCCCAGTTTGAAACTAACAAACTTTTAATATATTTACAGAGATCACACAGAAAAATGATACGATTTTAGTTCATAATTAATTATTAAAGGCATTTTCATATGTCAAACAAATGCTAAGATGTCTACACAACTTATACACACACACACACACACA
>NW_019174655.1:0-112 GCF_002260705.1 Seriola dumerili
GCTTATCACCCACAGCTATGTTTTGTTGTTAGGTGACCTGTAGACCTATTGTCATGTTGTCAATAGAAACAATCATTTAAAGTTATGGTTTGGTTAGGTTTAGGAAAAGATT
>NW_019174656.1:0-202 GCF_002260705.1 Seriola dumerili
TTGGTTCAGTTTCATCACTGTTAATTTGTGAGTTAACTGGACATATTATAAAGCATCATTATAGTTTTTATGGCTAGTGCTTTGCTATTTAATATAGGTGGATACCTGACTACCAATCAAAAATCTCCATTTTCTACTATGGCCATGATATAAATTCTCACAGTGTATTGTTTGTGAGTTTGCTATATACAAATAAAAAAAA
>NW_019174657.1:0-142 GCF_002260705.1 Seriola dumerili
AAGGCATAAAAACATCAAAAAACGTCATAATATACTAAGAGATAAAGATGTCATTCTATATTAAAAACTAAAAAGTGAGAAAAACAACAAAGTATGGCATGGCAAAAAACTGAAAAAACGACATAGTATATTAAGGCATAAA
>NW_019174658.1:0-14764 GCF_002260705.1 Seriola dumerili
CAATCTTTAAGGCTAAATATTTAATTAATTAGAGAACTATTTTTTCTTGTGTAATCGTGTCATGTGACCTGGTGATGTCATATTTACATCATATCAGCAACATTACATAAAACTGACACCTTTACTTTGTTGTCAGTGTCTGTTGTGAATGTGAATATGTCACAGACGTGTAAAATATAAATTTTAGCAGCATTTTAGCAGCTGCATGTGGAGACAGAGACATTTTCTGCCAGGAAGTGTGTTCCTACCGTAACTCTCGTTTTGATTCTTCATGTCTTTCTTCCTCTTGCAGCATCTCATAATTTGCTTCCTTCACTGCTAGTTCAGCTGCAGCCTCCGCACGCTTGGCTGCTGTAGATGGAGTCATGGAGCGGTGGTCGGACTCGCTGTAACTTATCAGGGAGGCAGCAGATCCATAGACGGACTTTGCATAGTCATGGTGGAGCAGTTTATGAAGGTGGTGCCTTCACTGTCTCTCATTAAACTCACCTTCATAGTCTATCGCTCTGCTGGAGGCAACGCTGATGATTTCTGTGGTCACTGATTCACACGTGTCGACTCGTCTTCTCATGTCAGTGGAAGGTGAGACGAGGTTTGGAATTTCACATGTTCATTATTTCTTCCTTACCTTTCTGAAGTTCTTTGATGAGAGGCCAGATCTGACTCTGTTGCATTTATGTCTTCAGTTGAGCTCTTGCTTTGTGTATGTGGAGCTTCCATTGCTCGTAGGTTTTTTTCTTCTTCTCTTCACCTTTGAGCGCATCATCTGGAATTTACCTTGGAGATCAGTCAGACTTGGTTGTTTCACTTCAGTGGTTTCCTCCTGGTGAAGTCTCTCAGTTGTATCTACTGCTGTGTGGAGATCACTCCGCCAATCTTGAATTTCATGCTGTAAACCATCTGCTCCTCAAAATCTCTCTCACAATCTGACTCTGACATCATCAACTACTTTCTTATTAAATTATTTGGTTATAAGAAATCTCTTTAGCAGATATGATCAACCTTTGCCATGAACAGCATGAACGTAGCATATCAGCACATCAGTACAAAATGACCGGCACAGATGCTTTAATGTGCACACTCAAGTAACTGTTAATGTAAATACCACAATAAGTCCTTCATTTTAAAGAGTCCATTTATTTATTATATTTTGTTTCAGTCCAAGAAACTCATCATCTGTTGCTCACCTTGTTGTTAGCACCATAGACTGTATATTAATAAAGCAATACTCACAGTTCTGCATCAATGTTAGTGAATCTGACTGTACTTGACCTTTACATCGAGTCTGTGCTGCTTGATGAATCCACGTGGACAGCATGTGATGTATCAGTGGCAGCAGCAGACACGCCGTGATGACCCTACGTCATGACCTGTCATGGAGGCAACAGGTCGTCAGGATCAATGAGGGAGAAGCTTTTACTGAAACGAACCCCAGTCAACATAAATTTACTTTCCTTTTCTTTAAACCCTTTTTTTATGAAACACTATAAAGTACGGTGACCAGATTTCTGATATGAGAACTGCAGACATTTCTAGTTCAGCGGTCAATAAATCATCAAAATATCCAGTGTTTTTGGCTATGAATTAAAAAGTGGGACAGTTCTGGTTTCATGTATTTTGACCACAGTAACTGTTGTACTGTAATAAACTATAGTTGGAGGTTGAATTGAGATTTCTGAGGAGGGGGAGCCTTTGTCTTTTTGAAGGGCCCCATCCCACTTGGACAGAAGTGTGGTCATAAGTTTAAGTGTTTTACATTATCATAGATGTTATTTGGTACATGGTTATCAGAGTCACTGTTCTGCTGTGAAGGAATGCATTTAGATGGACACCTGGTTATATTTTAAAATGTCCAGAAAGATACATGATTGGTGGTGGTGGTGGTGGTGGGGGGTCTGAGGTTCCTCCCCAGAAAAATATATTGTGATTTAAAACAGACTTCCTGCACTTTTACACCAACTAACCTCTTGGATTAAGTAAAGTAACAGCCCCCTGCACTAGTCTAGATTAGTTCGACTGAGCTGCTGTGAAACCCAAGAATGCATCAAGAACAGTTTATAACTGGATCAGGACAGGAAGTGATTATTCGAAGGGATGTCTGCTTCATATTTGAAATTGTTTATAAAAACACACTGTATCTAATTTAGTAGTAGGCTGCAGGCTACTAGACCATCTTCAAATTTAACAAGACCAATAATTTATATGAATGAAATAGTCTTACAACACATCACAGTATGACCTTGATGTTTAAACGTGGTTAAACAATGTTAAACCTGAGGACTGTTATTCTCAACACTCACATCTTCAAAGTCTAACAACTGTAACAAAGTAAAAACAAGCGGCCTAATGAAAACTATCTAATGTCACCTGTTTATTTTACGCACAGGTTCTAGTAGCAGCTTAGCTCCAATAGCTGCTGCTGTAATGTTATACAGGAATCAATAATCACAACTTCAACAGCAGATCATTAACCTACATTTTCTCAGATCAAGGACTGTAGACAAACTGTGCTGTGATGCTCAGACTTTATCCAGAAAGTCTGTTTAACATATATAATTATATTTCTACATGGAGGAGGCTCTGAGGCTTCCTCTTTGTTTAGTTATGTTCAATTATATCACTATATTTCAGTATTGAGGCACAATCACATTCCTGATTTTCTAAAGGAATACTGACCTAAAAACTAGTTACTGAATCATGAGAAAGTTTCACAGGGGCAGAGACACAAAGCGTCACCGTAACCATAGTAACTCACTCACACACCTGTCTGCGTGCGCACAGCGCGAGAAGAGCAGCACGAAATAAATGAGCGACAGTAACAGCGGATATTCCTCACTTTCCCCCCGATGGTCTGAATAACTGGCTCCGGCCACATTTAACTCCTGGTTGGAGACGTCTGCCTGTCTGCTCTACCAGCTTCCGGTCTTTACAGTCTGTTTTTAATTCACAGTTAACTGTCCCCAGAAACAGGGACGTCTGGTCACCATAGTGTCAATACATATCTTAAGCTAGCAAGTGAATATTAGCATTACTGTTAACATGTCAGTAAATTACAACACTTTCGTGCCAAAAAATCGATCAAATCGCAAATTACTGCCAATAAAACAAATCAAATGACACAATACCTTGTTCCCGCCGCAGCTAGGCGCTTAATTATGAAATAATGAAGGTCTTTACTGCAGGGTAAAATCTGATCACTGTCCTTTTGTTCGTAGCCCGCGAAAGTAAAACCGCCGAAATGAATATACTACACAACTACCGGAAGACCTTCAAAATAAAACACCCATACTATCACGAACGAACAACAAAAATAAAAGCTTACAGGAAGTGTTATCGGTTTAACTGAAGGAAAATAATCATAAAAATGTCAGTACGATCTGCTTTCCAGAAACTCTTTTTAATTCAACCATCTAATGTTTGATTGTTTCTAAACGTTTGTGTCTATAAACAAAGTCAAACTACAAATGAACATGTTCTTAATGTTTCTGTGCATAAGTTTCTGATCTGTATGTAACGGTGGCCCTGAGAGATCAATTAACTGCACCTTATGAAAACACATGCAAATGGACAAAACACAAAGAAATTCAGAAAACACATTAATCAATGTGAGACACGTGCTGTAAATACTGACAACACAATGGAAGTGTTTCCAGGGTAAACTAAAAAACTGATGAACTTAACTGGGACACACTTTACCTTCAAAAGTCATGAAGCATTGAACAAAAAGTGCGTTTCAGCCGGGTTCATCTGATCTGTTTCCGACTCTTTCCTCCCGCCCCGTTTCCTCGTTGAGGTTTAGTTTCACTTTGAACCAACGTTGTAACGCAAATTATTTTCTCCCCTGAAGGTGATGTGAGCAGTTTTTAATGTTTTACTCGTTAACACCTGTCGTTACCTGAGTTATCTAACCTTCAACTCATCGTGGTGTTGTTGTTGTGTTATTATAATGTTACTGTAACTGAGTCAGAGCTGTAACTGTAAAGTCTGGACCGACATTAAACGTGTCCGCCATGTTGTGTTGATCTTCGCGGTAGAAGCGGGGGAATAAGAGTAGAAGTTAGTCGATGGTCAGTAGTTGAACACAGAGTCGTTATTTCTGTGTAGCTCCACTCAAGCTTTTCCCGCCTGAATCAGCCTGTGGAGAGGCGGAGATGAGCCGCTGCTCTCCCGCTGTCTGAGCCACTAATCGCGGTCTGAGCTCGTCCGGACAGCCGCTGGAGAAAAGCTGTGACTTCTCTGTGGGTGATGGTCTGTCATTAGATTTACACTACAAGGACTGATTGTGGACTCAGTTGTGCGGGCTGAGGGGCTGACAGGGTTTTTAAGGCTCTAATGATGTCAGAAAGACAGTTAACACCGCATCACTGAGTCACAGGCTCCTGGTTCTCCAAACAGGAAGTAGTTGTGTTCTATATACCAAATATTTAGACTGATCAATACTGACTACTACTCCCTATCACTGATCAATACTGACTATTACTCCCCTATCACTTGATCAATACCGACTATATACTCCCTATCACTGATCAATTACTTACTATTACTCCCTACTCTCTGATCAATACTGACTACTACTCCCTATCACTGATCAATACTGACTATTACTCCCTATCACTGATCAATACCGACTATTACTCCCTATCACTGATCAATACTTACTATTACTCCCTATCACTGATCAATACTGACTATTACTCCCTATCACTGTTCAATACTGACTATTTACTCCCTATCACTTAATCAATACTGACTATTACTCCCTATCTCTGATCAATACTGACTACTACTCCCTATCACCTGATCAATACTGACTATTACTCCTTATCACTGATCAATACTGCACTTTACTCCCTATCACTGATCAATACTAGAACATGTCATGTTGTTGGTCAGAGCTTTACTGAGACTTTATCTATTTATTTCACATTGATGAATCAAATGTTCAGCGATCAGATGCTTCAAAGTAACTGAGTACATCTACTCAAGTACCAGTTTGAGAAGGTACTTGTACTTTTACTTGAGATATTTCCTTGTTCTGCTACTTTGTACTATGATACTGCAGCTCATGTACCTGACAGGTGGTAGCTGCTGGACTTTCCAGCTGCAGGTTGTAAGATTAAAAAACACATGATCAGGCATCAAACACATGATTAAAGAGATGAAACCACAGCATGTTTGTCCCTTGTGACTCTGTCGTTCCATCAGCTCAGATTCATTTGAATGAAATGAATTAGATAAAGAGGAGCAGCTGGACACTGTCTCTGTTTCCCTGCATAATTCATGTCTGTAATTAGAAACAGAGAAGAAGAGCCAGTCAGTGGAGGAGCAGCTGATATTTTTACAGGAGGAATGATGTACATTTCAGTATATTGCAGATGAATGATGTGTGTTTCCTCTGCAGATGAAGGTAGAAAGTGTGTGTGAGCTTGATGTGGATGTGAACTCAGCAGCATGGATACAGTGTGAGGACAGAGAGGAGGAGCCCACTACCCTCTAAAACACACTCTGTGTGCGGGAACATGAGAGAAAGACCAGAGCTCAAGCTGAGATGAGAATCTCTAACTGTCATGACTCTTCTCCATGTCAGAGACTCAGCACTCAAGATCACTGCTCATCATTATTCACACACTCAAAGCTCTGTGTGTTGCAAGCAGAAACAGCATCACAAGTTTGATCCAACATGCAAATCATTCAGTTCTGTTTCTGTTTCAGGATCCAGCAGCAGAGACCAGACTCTCCTGAACCCCAGCTGTCTGTCTTTAAAGACGACACCGGTCGAAGGTCTTATCATTAACTTTAAAGGAACGTACGTCCGTCAGCATGATCAGATGTAAGCGTAAACTCGACAGTAAGACTCAAGGTTATTCTAGAAAAGGACTAGTTTGTTCGACATGTTGTTCGAGCTCACGTGCTGAAATCGAGAACCTTACAATAATAAAATAAATTAAGCTGATATTACTTCAACCTACTTATTCATGCATCCAGGTATATCCTTTGCCTTTAGGAGTATTAAACATAGGAATCAACATGCAATGTAATAGGAATAAACATTGAAGTTAAGTAAAGTAGTTTTTATTCAGTCATCACATATACACAGTGCATGATAAACAATAATAGACAGCAAAAAAAACCCAAAGTCAGGTTCAGGCTGAAGCAAAATGCTTCAGTATGCTGCCTACATGCTTAACAATTTAAGCTGTCCCACAAAGAAGAAAAGACTTGTTCACACTTGTAACCCTGAGAAGGACCTCTGTAAACTACTCTTTTGAAAACCAAAAACACATGTTACACATGTTAGGAAGTTCGAACAGCAGCACACTGCTGGACCTGGACTCAGCTGCTCCATGAAGTGTCCCTTTTAATTTTAATCTGGGTGGTAGAAGGTCAGAATATGTAAACCTGAATTTTTCATCAGATCTATCCACCATTTCACATTCATCAGTTCTGTTTCTGTTCAGATCCAGCAGCAGATACCAGCCTCTCCTGAAGCACCGGTGCTGTCTTTAAAGCAGCAACCTGTCGAAGCCGGCTGGACATTAACTTTAAAGGACCGTCCGTCAGCTGATCAGATGTAAGCTGTAATGACAGTAAGACTCAGGTTATTCTAGAAAGAAACTAGATTGTTACGACGTTTGTTTGACCACGTCTGAAATCAAAGAGTTTCTGTTCGTATCGTTGAACGGTCCTCACTGGAAAGGTGGAGGTAAAAACTCTGATCCGTCATAGAGAGGGGGAGACGTGATGTGGTTTAAACATGAGAATAACTTCTTCATGTTCACACAGTCTCCCTGGAAGACATTCATAGAGTTGACCTCAGTTGTTACATGAAAAGTGACAGAAACAGTTGTGTGGAAGAGGAAGTTCTAGAACCCCGCCCATCCCATCACCTGCATCAGCTGACCAATCAACTGCCTCTTCAGAGGGAACGGTCAGCCAGTGTTCAGTGAGGAGAGCCACTATATCGTGCGAGGAGTTGGTGAGAGCTGTTGGACAATAAACAAATGACCTGAAGCCAAAACTGAGCTCGAAGCTACAAACCAGCTCAGCTGATTGTCTGAAGAATCTGATCTTACCAACACCTGACCAGGATCACTACACTAGGAATGTCTTGCATTGCTTCACATCCAAAACCATGACTTTCATGGACCTTTAGCTTGTGTCTCGTCTCATGTGTGGACAGACTCAATCGTGGCTCATCTATCGATTCCTCGCACCAGAGTGGACCAGCGAGAGCTCAGAACAACGAGCCTTCCCAGTGAACTCAGTCTGCCCTAGCAACGTACAACAAACACAGCTGCGGACTCCATATTTATGCTCGTACATGTACAAAACTACTGCTCCATCCCTTTAGTTCAAACTCACCCATCTCTCAGTGCTGCACTTTCAGACAAGATGGCAACATAGTCTCCGTCTCTGAGGCAATCTCCGACACTGCATAACATGAATCTGTTTCCGGATGCTGTCATTCATATAGTTTTCCTGTCCAGCTGCTTGGAGGAGAACAGGTCACTTCTCAATGATAGAAGAAACGAGCTGAGAATAGACCTCGCAGAAGCAATATACTGCGAGGTACCAATATACCCAGAATGCTCAGCGAAGTCAGAGAGGCAGGAATGAGGAATGTGACGGTGAGGAAACTAGAAGAGGCAAGAGAGAGAGAATACAAGCCACCTCTTGTTGAAAACATCACATGATCGAGAGCGAACTTCACGAGAGGAGAAATAAGACTAAAGCAGGAGGAAAGATAGCCGCTCGGACTGTCTGACAGACCCAGCACAGCAAGCTAAAGAGAATATTCCATCAACTGAAATTGCACACCATGATGGAGAACCCATAGAAGAACATTTAACTCCAACGGCATCAAACACATAGAGGAATAACGATCATACTATGTCCTCTATCTTTAAAGGAAGAATTAAACTGTGCATATAATGTTTCATTATAATAGAATACTAATTTCTTTAACTATGTTTATCCATAACAGATATACAAAATGCAGAGTTCGTCGACAAAGTGAACTCAAATCTAACCTGGAAGAAGAGTCAGTTGGTGTGATCCTTAGAGGAGAATCGCCTAAAAGCCAGAAACCCAAAGCCGCGTATCTGAAGCAGATCTACACAGAGCTCTACATCACAGAGGAGGGACATAAACGAGATAGTCAATAGAAATGACCAACATGAGGTCAGACAGAATTGAAAACAGCATACACAGAGAACAACAGACAGAGACACAAGAACGAAAACAACCATCAGACAAGAAGAACATTTTAAATGCCTCACCTGGAAAGAGACGGACCAATCAGAAGAGTGGATGACAAAGGGAGTGGCTGCATTGGGAAACAGTCTTAACACAGAAGTTTCCCACTCTGGACTGGCTGAAGACAAAGACAACCAGGACATACAGTTCACATTTCCACCTCAACCTTCAGAGAGCTGAAATGTGCTAACCCAAAGTAGAAGAAGTTCAGCTTCCAGGTGGGAAACTGTTTCATCACTTTCTTTACTGAAACCAAAAGAAGCAGATTATCTGCGACAGGCTTTGAATCAGTTCACCACAAGATCAGTAAAAACATGGTTCATTCCTATTGACGGTCTGGCAAAACACAAAATGCAGTGTCGACTCTACACTCTGGACTTCCACAAAACACTGAGATCCTTGACTGATGTACAGAGTCCACCAGTGGACGTGCATAAGACTAAGAACAAACCTCATCAGGGTAAGGCAATCACTGCTTCCCTCTGCTGCACTCATGGATACCAACACAACCACGACTGCCTAGCAGCACAACCTCAATCCCTCGAGGTGTTTGTTACAGTGTGACAGAGAGGTTAATCAGAGGAAAATTCACTGACCCAAACAGAAGGAGGAAGCTACTTCAGGGAAGAGGTTCAGAAAAGAGAAGAAGCAGGCCAGAGGATCATTCTCCCACATTCAAGACATCACGAAGCCTCACACTTCATGTGCCACATACACGCAAGTCTTTATGCTTGGAAAATCACTAGCCTACATTCATGGAGGAGGCTGCTTAGAAAAACGCCAGAAGTAGAAGGAGCACGCCATAGCCCAAAGACCTGAACGAGCAAAATGTACACTACACCTTCCTGGTGGTATCAGTCCCAACAAACCTAGAAGAAGGTCAAGCTATGATGGCCAGGATTCTGAGGACAGATTCACAACTGGAAGTCAAGCGAAGCAGGGAGGGTATTGAGTCTCTGGCCGCAAAATAGAGACTATTTAGACAGCAGATACTGCAGACAAGCCGAACCTGAACATTTCTAGTGAATTCATGAACGCCTGACAGAAGGGTGTACAACAGGACAAAATCGATATCAGAGCAGCCCCTCAGGTACTCGACGGACACCAGATTCACATCACACCAGATCTTCTAAAACCATAAGAGGAGAGACGAGACCCTGTCAGAACCACGGAGAAACGGATGATCTCTAGCACTTCGTTCCATCTGAGTGTTCAGGAGTTTCTGGCTGCTCATACACACTGATCCAGTCCTCAAACCTTCTATCAACTCATGGCAGTCAACCTGATAGTACAGAAGAACAAACAAACTCAAACTCAATAGGATGGAAACTTAAACTGTTTAGAAACAAATCCACCAAAATCCATCTACCAGAGATCTAATCCAAGTGACGACAGAGGAACACTCCAAATACAAGAGAGGTTCCAACGAAAAATCGTACACCTGGACTCTATGTTCCATCCGCTTCCCTCCTGGGCCAAGTACTATTCACTGCCAGACCAAATCAGACTCTCCTACAAGGATCTCCGATAGTATACAGACAAGAGAAGTGAGCTCACATGACAATCAGGAAAACAGTTCCCACGAACCTACATCAAGAGCGGACAAGAGATTGAAGAACATCAATAATCGCACAGAAGAAAAGCATCAACCTGTTCCACCTTCTGAATCGAACCTAGAAAATGATCAGTATACTCTAGCTGAGAGCAGATCCAAGAACCGAGTCCCTGAGATCAAGAGAAAAGTCTCTCCAAAAGATTAACTGTCTCCAAACCTGACATCAATGAGTCAGCCTGACTGGGCTTCACTTATCCGTAACCTACTCGAAAGAAGATATCTGGAGTGGAATTCGACCATGAAGAAATACTCTGCTTCAGAGAGAGAGGCTAGTCAATCTGAGAGCTGCTGACTCCAGTGATCAAGAGCCTACCACATCCCAACAAAACCTCTGATAAAGTTCTAAAGAGAAGAAAATATAAATTTACATTTTCATATATCAAAAATCTACTTCTGGATCTTCAACAAAAGAACCAGAGAGAACACAGAAAGTAAATTCTCGTCTTAATACACAAACAAAAAATGAATACATCTCTAATCAGAGAACCTAAGCTGGCTAAAACACCCCGAACCTCTCAGAGAGAAGCTGTGAAAGCTCTGTCAACACTCAGATCCTCAGCTCCAAACAGTCCGTCTACTTCTGACCCGACACCAACTGGACCTGCCGAAAGCAGTAACACACAACCTGCAGGATTCAGGGGTCCAAAAAGAAGCTGGGTCTGCTGGACTGAAGAGTCCCAACACTGTACACTGGAAACTTCTCAAGAGTTGTGATTAGCTGTTTTGTATTCATAGACTACGAACCTAATTATTTACTTTTTTAAATAATTGAATATTGAGAGTTTTCCATGATTCTCTTCAGACTGAGTGGAACTGTAACTACTCAGAGAGAAGCATGTGTAAGCTTTCTGTCACTCAAGAACCCAGTCCTCAGCTCCCAGTCCTCTAGTCTGAGGACACCTTTGGACCTGAAGGTAAAACATAACAAAAAAACCTTGCAGCCGAAAATCAAGGAAGTGAAAAAGCTGAATTGTCTCTGAACAATGGCGAGTCCACACTGTACACTGGAGACTCTCAGGTTGTGTTAAAATATGTTATATTATAACATACCTGAACCTCAATGTTATTACTTATAAAATATTGAGTAATATGAATGGAATAGAGATTTTACCAAACTGAAATTCCTACTTCAGACTGAAGGCAGCATAAGTAACAGTCCATCAGAGCCAGAGCTGTGCAAAGCCTCATCTCTCAATCCTACAGCTTCCCAGATCCCTTAGTCAAATCAAGAGCACCTGCCACCTGCAACAAAAAAAAAAAAAAAGTAACAACCAAACCTGCAGAGACTATAAGGAGATGAAGCTGTTGTCTGCTGGACTGAGAATAGTTCCACACACTGCTACACTGAGAGACCAAACTTTCACGGTAACCGAGATTTCATCAACATTCGCTAAGTTATCAAACAATAGAGGGTAACAAGAGATCAAGTCCAGATTGAACAGAAAGTGCCTAGTAGCGTGTGTGTGTGTGTGTGAGTGAATGGTGTGTGTGTGTGTGTGTGTGTGTGTGTGTGTGTGTGTGCTGTGTGTTTTCAGTCATGATTAACCTATATCCAGCAGAAATGTCTGCTCCACAGAGGAAGGCTGTGCTTCTCTGCGCCTAACAGAACTCTGAGCTCTCAACCCCAATCCCACCTGCACGAGAGCATGGACCTGACCAAGCACCAAACAATTCAATCACAGAGACCACGGAGATGAAAGCTGCAGAGATCATGCTGAACTGAAGGATCACAGGCAACTATGAGCCAGAGACTGCGGACACTCTCAAGGTATGGATAGAGCACCTGCTACAGACACAAACACAATGTAACTGAGAAAAAATCCGCCGGAACACACAGAAAGGAAACCCAACAGACCGAGAAACTGAAAACAATAATCTTAACAGCGAAGGCTATTGACAGATCTCTTACAGAAGAAGCAATTAATGACAAATCAAACAACACCAACAGAGGAGTTTTCTCTTGATGACTTCAGTGTTCTTTATTATGACTCACTGTGTCAAAAACAGATAATTTGACGAAGAAGATGATCTACCAGAGTGATCAAAACCAGCTGTTGTCAGGCCTGTGATTACGGTAGTCGCAGAAGCCCAAAGCAAATTAAGACGGCCTTATGTTGTCTCTACAGATACCGCTTCTTGTATCACTCGAAACATCTCGAGTTCTAATTTCAAACTCGAGAAACAAACATCTGACACCAGATCAGATGAGCCACAACAGTGGAACTCAAACCAATTTAAAGACTATTCAAGCAGCTCCGTGCTTCTATAGGACTTCCTCTCTGAGTCCATGAGATCATGTTTGAGCCGCGAGGCCTCTTTCTATCTCTGCGTCTAACAGTTATCTCTAGGGCATGCCTCTGGACTTTGACTTGAATTTCAAATACCAAATGTCCCAGACAGGTTTGAATGGAAGCTCAGGACCTACATCACCTGAAAGAAAGGCGACGGCTAGACTTTAATCCACTATTGATTTGACTGATCAACACGCACATGCTGAATCTGTCACAGTCTGATCTGTCTGAAAAGTAGAAAAGTACAGAATGTTCAATTTATCTAATGAGATCCCTGATCCATCCTGTCACTGTTAATGAACATCATTCATATAAACTTCTTCTACAGTCACTGCTGCGTGCCACCTGTTAAAACTTGTGCACAGCCTCATCTTCTTAAAGCGTCCTGTGGAGATTTTCGTACAAAAAAAATGTAAAAACACAAGTATGTGTTTACACTCAGTGTTTCTCCCAAAACTCACTGTGTGTTTCACTGAGCTCTCACTAATGTGTTGAGTGTGTTTCCTTCCTTCATCAAACATTTCTAATCATGAGTTGTTCAAGCTGCAGTCTTCTTCTTCCCGTGCCTTTGTTGGGTGCATTGTGGGATATCTTGGCTGGTTAGCTCCACCATTGTGTCCTTCATCTTATTTGCTTGTGACAATTTGTTTGTGCAGCTTAGAGGTCAAGAGACTGAAAGTGTGTGTCTTCACAGCAGAAAACTGATATGAAATGGAGAAAACACAATGATGAAATGATATTTCTCCATGTCTCCTCCTGCTCTGGATCATTACAAGATAAAGACTACAGCTCTTCCTCTGTGGTCAATGTACATCCATACATACAAAGCCTCCATCTGAACACAGTGATCCAAAACAGTCTGTGTATGAGCCATGTAATGTCATGTGTGCATGCTGACAGAGAACGTGCTGGTCTGACCCCCTCCTCCTTTCAGGGGGGAGCCTGGTGGAGTCCGATGTGTGAGAGCAGGTCTGAGGAAGTGTAAGTGTGTTTTTAATGTGATTGATGAAAACAAAGCAGCACATTCAACCATCTTCAAAACTGTCACATCACTGATGTCAGGAGTCATCATACAACTGTCAATAACTGATCAACATGATCAATAACTGCAGCTGTGTGTTGTTCTCTCCATCAGCATTCCTTGAACTCACAATCGACACAAAAACAGTTCAGCAGAGAAGATCAAACTGTCTGACAACAACAGGAAGGTGACACGTGTGGAGGAGGATCAGTCATATCCTGATCAATCCAAGACAGATTTGACTTTGCCTCAGCTGCGTGTTCAACTGGTCTGACTGGTCGCTGTTACTGGGAGGTCGAGTGGAGAGGGGAGTTATATATCAGTGAGTTACAGAGGAATCAGAAGAAAGGAACAGGGAAAGACTGTTGTTGGCTTGGAGAGAACGATCAGTCCTGGAGTCTGATCTGCGCTGATGTGGTTACTCTGTCTGGCACAAATGACAAAAGAGACACTATCTCCTCCTCCTCCTCCTCGTCTGTCTCTACAAGAGTAGCAGTGTATGTGGACTGCCTGCTGGCTCTCTGTCCTTCTACAGAGTCTCCTCTGACTCACTGATCCAACCTCTACACTTCAACACCACCTTCACTGAACCTCTGTATCCTGGGTTTAGGTTCTTGTGTTTTCTTGGTCCTCAGTGTCTCTGTGTTGAGTGTAGCAGAGAGAGTCTCACTGTTGAACAGATAGTTCAGTCTCTACATGTCTGTCTCTTTCACTCACTTTTCAGATTCATGAATTAAATCAGTTGATTTTTAAACTCTTGTAAATGATTCTTGTGAACTTCTTCCTCTTTCTTTAAAGATGGAAACTACGATTATTACAGGATAAAACTGTTGTTTACTTTTACTTTTGTAAGACTGATTTTCTTGTCTTTTCACAATAAAAGCATCAGTGTGAGAACCAGTGTCTCTGTGAATCTGAGGATGACTGAGCTGATTCAGTTCAAACTAAAATGTTTTCACAGTTTGTTTTAAAGGTCTGAGAAAAGACAAAGACAGTCAGTGAAATGGTCCTGAGGCTCTCAGTGATGAAGGTTTATGTCCAGAGGAAAGACTGAAAAGTTGTAAGAAATGAGGTTTACAGTGTCTTTGTCCAAGAGGCTCCAGGTGGTCGATGACTCTCTACAAGTTTGGAGGTTGTTGGTTCAATCCTGAGACAGAGATTTAACTTTGAAAACCAATGTCCAGAGGAAAGACTGAAATTCTCCAAGAGAAGAAGTGGTTCTTGTTTCTGTCCCAGTCTCTCCAGCTGCTGGAAGACTTGTCAAAGGTTTTGAGGTCATGTGTTTTAATCCTCAGTGACTCAATGAAGGTTGACGTCCAACACTAGAAGTGAAAACTCAAAATCTGTCACAGTCTCAAAGTGGTGAGACATTTAGAGGTTGTGTGTTTGATCCTGATCACGTCAGAAAGTCCAACACCCAGAGGAACGACTGAGAAGCTTTTAGAAATGATGTCTCCAGTGTCTCTGGTGTTAGAGGACTCTTCAGGTGTTCTACAGTCATGGGTTTGATCCTCAGGTGACCCAGTGAAGCTTTAAGTCCAACACTAGAAGTGAAAACTCAAAGGCTCTGAGGGAAACCTC
>NW_019174658.1:14789-27289 GCF_002260705.1 Seriola dumerili
AAAAGAGAAAGAAGATCCTCTTCCTTCTTCTAAACTGTTCTCTGGCTTCCTCTGGACTTTTGACTTGAATTTCAAATAAAATGTCCGACGGTTTGGAATGGAGCTCAGGACCCCCTCATCCCTGGAAAAAAGGACGGCTGCTTTAATCCACATTGATTTGACTGATCAAACAGTGAATCTGTGTCACAGCTGGTCTGGTCTGAAAAGTAGAAAAGTACAGAATGTGTCCATTTACTATGAGATCCCTGATCCTCCTGTCCCTGTGATGACATATTTTCTTATTAGAAATCCTTCATCAGTCACTGCTGCGGTGCCACCCTGTTAAAACTTGTGCACAGCCCCTCATTCTTAAAGCGTCCTGTGGGAGTTTTGCTTGTTAAAAACACAAGTTGTGTTGACACTCAGTGTTTCTCCAAAACTCACTGTGTGTTTCACTGAGCTCTCACTAATGTTGTTGAGTGTGTTCCTTGCCTCATGAAACATTTCAATCACTGAGTTGTTCACAGCTTCCGTTCTTCTTCTTCCTGCCTTTGTGGTGCATTGGTGGGATATCTTGGCTGGTTAAGGCTCCACTTATGTGTCTTACATCTTTATTTGCTGTGGACATTTGTTTTGTGCGAGCTTGAGAGTCCAGAGACTGGAAAGTGTGTTCTCCACAGCAGAATGATATGAAATGGAGAAAACACATCGATGAATATTTCCCATGTTCCTCCTGCTCTGGATCATTACAAGATAAAGACTCAGCTCCTTTTCGTCTGTGGTCAATGTACATCGCATACATAAAGCCTCCATCTGAAACAAGTGATCCAACAGTCTGTGTATGAGCCATGTAATGTCATGTGTGCATGCTGCAGAGAACGTGCTGGTCTGACCCCCTCCTCCTTTCAGGGGGAGCCTGGTGGAGTCCGATGGTTGAGAGCAAGGTCTGAGGAAGTGTAAGTGTGTTTTTAATGTGAATTGATGAAAACAAAGCAGCACATTCAACCATCTTCAAACTGTCACATCACTGATGTCAGGAGTCATCATAAACTGTCATAACTGATCACAGTGATCAATAACTGGAGCTGTGTTTGTGTCTCTCCATCAGATTCCTGTGAACGTCACAATCGACACAAACACAGTTCAGCAGAGAGATAAACTGTCTGACAACAACAGGAAGGTGACACGTGTGGAGGAGGATCAGTCATATCCTGATCATCCAGACAGAATTTGACTTCTGGCCTCAGCTGCTGTGTTCAACTGGTCTGACTGGTCGCTGTTACTGGGAGGTCGAGTGGAGAGGAGGAGTTTATATATCGAGTGAGTTACCAGAGGAATCAGACAGGAAAAGGAACAGGAAAGACTGTTGGTTGGAGAGAACGATGTCAGTCCTGGAGTCTGATCTGCTTCATGATGGTGGTTATTCTGTCTGGCACAATGACAGAACACCTATCTCCTCCTCCCCTTCGTCTGTCTCTGACAGAGTAGCAGTGGTTATGTGACTGTCCCTCTGGCTCTCTGTCCTTCTACAGAGTCTCTCACTGACTCACTGATCCACCTCTACACCTTCAACACCACCTTCACTGAACCTCTGTATCCTGGTTTTGGTACTGCTGGTCGTTGGTTCCTCAGTGTCTCTGTGTTGAGTGTAGCAGAGAGAGTCTCCTGTCTCGAAAGATACGGTTGAACAGTCCTCTACATGTCCTGTCTCTTTCACTCACTCACGCTTTTCAGACACACAGATTTGTATTTCTTGTGCTTCTCTCTTTTTAAAGAGACGAACTACGATTATTACAATAAAACTGTTGTTTACTTTTAACTTCTTGGTAGAACTGATTTTCTTGTCTTTTCACAATAAAAGCATAGTGGTGAGATCAGTGTCTCTCTGAATCTGAGGACGATTGAGCTGATTCAGTTCAAACTAAAATGTTTTCAAGTTTGTTTTAAAGGTCTGAGAAAAGACAAAGACAGTCGAGTGAAATGGTCCTGAGGCTCTCAGTGATGAAGTTTATGTCCAGAGGAAAGACTGAAAAGTTGTAAGTAAATGAGGTTTACAGTGTCTTTGTCAAGAGGCTCCAGGTGGTCGATGACTCTCTACAAGTTTGGAGGTTGTTGGTTCAATCCTGAGAGAGATTTAACTTTGAAACCAATGTCCAGAGGAAAGACTGAAAATTCTCCAAAGAGAAAGAAGTGGTTCTTGTTTCTGTCCCAGTCTCTCTCAGCTGCGGAAGACTTGTCAAAGGTTTTGAGGTCATGTGTTTTAATCCTCAGTGACTCAATGAAGGTTTGACGTCCAACACTAGAAGTGAAAACTCAAAATCTGTCACAGTCTCAAGTGGTGAGACATTTAGAGGTTGTGTGTTTGATCCTGATCACGTCAGAAGTCCAACACCCAGAGGAAAGACTGAGAATGCAGAAGCTTTTAGAAATGATGTCTCCAGTGTCTCTGGTGTTAGAGGACTCTTCAGGTGTTCTACAGTCATGGGTTTGATCCTCAGGTGACCCAGTGAAGCTTTAAGTCCAACACTAGAAGTGAAAACTCAAAGGCTCTGAGGGAAACCTCTCAAACTGTCTTTCAGTGAGTTACAGACCTGCCAACCTTTACGCTTTCTACGTAGCAGGTACGCATTTTGACATCAAAGTACTTTGATACGATTTGTTGCTGTAAAATACACAGAAACTTGTTGATGCCTGTGAGTTCAATTGTGCACGTGCAGTACTCACGTCTAACAGCAGGGGGGCAGCAGCGTCTCGTCTACTGAGTAAGAGAAGAAGACTTTGACCAATCACAGCGCTGGGTTCAGTCCTCCAAATATCAAACATTTCAACACACTGCTGTTCCACAGTGACAGAAACAGGTCTATCCCTCCAGTTCCCGCTCCTCTTTCCACCTGGCTGCTTCCTCAGGTGAGGGCGGGGCTTCATCTCCTCCACAAAGGTAAACAGGCTGCGATGGATATGGAGAGTTGACTGTGAATTGAGTTATGTTAATGCAGACCTGCTAAACCTGACAAAATATTTAACGTTGATAACGTTAGCCTGATGCTAGCTAGCTACCAACATTTAAAATGTAAAGTAACGTTAAGGTGTGTTGTCCGTGTGTCGCAGGTTTTTAAACGTGACTTTGAGCATGAGCACACTGACGAGGAGAGACTGACAGTGTTTTACTTCACAACATTAGTTTCTGTTACTAAAAAATTAAAACATATTACAATATATAAAATAAAATATTTAAATTTTTATTAAGTAATTGAATTAAATTCACCTATGTTTATCAGTTTTTAGAAGCACAACTGTCATACAATAAAATATTAATCCTGAAAACAAAGGTTTGAAGCAGCTGCACTGAAACCTTTGAGAGTCTCTGTATATTATAATATATCCCAGTGTAAGTGATATTTTATAATAACATGGTCAGTTCCACAACTCAAGGTGAACGTATATAAATCTGCTCCCTGCAAGACAAAAACCAGGGTTCCTCCTCCTCTTCACACGTGCCCACAAACAGCTGACTGTTCCTAAATGTAAATATGTCCTTTCATTAGTTCTTCTCCAGAATATATGATTGTATTGTTGAATGTTGAAGAACTTGATGAGATGTTGGTGAGGAGGGAAATGACTGTGCAAAGTGAAGAGGTGTTGAAGCATGTCAACTAACATTTTCACTATTATGGAACTCAAAATATTTCCCCAAGATTGACTGGAGTTAGAAAGCTCCTGACTCCCCTGAAGAGTCTGAGCCTAAATCTGATCACATGTGGCTTCCTGTGTTGGAGCCACAGACTCTTTATATTTTAGTTTATATACAGTCATTGCTCATTTTATTTTACTTTCACTCATTTTATACATGAAGAGCAAAATATTTGCATCTTAACATCCTTCGTTTCTCTGTATTATTCCAGTTGTCTTTCTTAATGTAATCTTTTTTGGGGGGTGAAGGGATTTGGGGGGTGTGGGTGGGGTCCATGTACTCTACATGTATATGTATGTACATGTTTATTATTTGACCTCAATATAATTTTATTCTGCATTTCTTGAATGTATATTTCTCACTTCTCATCTGAGCTTTGTGAAAATATGGACGTTAATGTAAAACACAGTAATAGGAGCAAAGCAGGATGTAGATGTACCAAAATAAAAGCTGGATCTGGACTGTTATCATATCACTTTACTGAGTTCAGATTTATAAGATGTGCTCACGGCCTCCTGAAATGTTAATCTTTCTAAAGAGGAACCGGCCTCTCATGTTAAAGTGAACAAACTGAAGTCACATAAAGACGGTAAAAAGATGAGCCAGTGGTTTCTGTGGCAGTTTTTAAAGGTCAGGCAGCTACTGCCGTGTCTGATCATCTTAGGGAGGAAACTACAACCTAATATTGTAGTTTACACTGTAGTTATCTTTTCATACTGGAATAATATTCATTCTGATGTTTAGTTTTATTCCTGTGTTTTATATAAAGTTCAACCCCAGAGGTCACATGTGAGAAGAACCTGTAGAGCGTAGATATTAGTTTCAGGGCCGTTGACTTCACATCAGCTGTAATAACCAAGAGTCTCAGCTGTGAGAGCCTCAAGATGCCATGTCTACTGTTCTGTGGTCCACTGTACATTTCATTATTAGGTTCAGTTGTAGTTATGTTAGTCATGGTCACTGAGGTTCAGTGTTGACTTACAGTATTTTACACTGGAATCAAAATTCCTCTGTTATTGTAAATTCTCCAGTTTAAACAGAAAGAAGCAGCATTCTTGCATGAATGAGTCGTGTTGTGGGTCAGTTATTTCTCCCTTTAGGGAAGTACAATCTTCCTTTCACAGTTTGAGCATGATATTTTTAGAGCTGGTTTAAGCAAAGAGCATCCAGACAAATGTTTTATTAACAGCTCAGATGTTGAACAGAGGGAAACAGACGGTATCAGGTTGGTGTCAGCAGATACCAACATTTCTTTCTGTCATTCTTTTACCTTTTTAATTCAATTTCAAGTAATTCATTAATTAACTGTGCAAATCGTGTGCACACCATACACTCAGTTTATTAGGAACACCGAGCTGAAACTAAAGCAGTCTGACTCCACAGTGCTGCAGTAAATCCTCCTTCATGAAGGCTCTAATGTTCAGTTTCTATTGACACTGTTTTAGAGTTGAACTGTTTCACATTCTACAGAGAAGAGTTTCTGTTATTAACCTACTGTCACTGATATAAACAGGGAGGACAAAATAACTAAACACTTCAGCAGCAACACAAACTGCAGCCTCCACAATAATCATGAAACAGATTCAACACAAACTGAACATTAAACTTCATGGAGGAGGGTTTGTTGCAGGACTGTTGTATTAGACTGACTGAGTGTAGGATGATTTGATGTCATTGTTTTATCAGATTATTTTACTGAAGGTTCAACAGCAGCAAATTATAACAATTGAAAGCAGCTGTTCATAGTAACTCCACTAGTAAATATATATGATGTCATAAAAACAATTAAATTCATCATGTAATTATTTTACTGTAATAACATCAAATTTAATAGTGAAATCAAATAAAATGCTTAAGAACATTAAAACATTTCATCTTTGATAGTGTAGCTATTCAACATCACCAAAAGCTAAATAAAGATAATAATAATGAACATGTAGCACTTGTGCTAATGCTACAGAGATCAGTGGCAGTAAAATAAAAAGATGTTAGGGGGAAACAGAAACTCTCATCCTCAAAACTCTGATTAAAAAATCACCATTAAAACAACAGATGCATTTAAACCTGCTCTTAATGCAAATATAGAGACAGTACTGTCATCAATGTGTCCGTATATTCACCTTTACGGTTGAAGAATGGGGGTCAAATATTTTCAGACTGACAATGAGATAAAAACATTTCTTAAACCAAGGATAAAAAAAGGCATAAATAACTGGGTTCAAGGTTGAATTGAAGTAACCCAACCAAACAAATGCCTCAAAGACAGCAGCAGGTGTGATGAAGCCAGTGTAGGCATCTATTATAGAGTTAATAAAAAAGGGCATCCAACATAAGATGAATGCACCGAGCACAATAGCCAGAGTCTTCGCAGCTTTGTGCTCAGACTGTTTAACCAACCCACCTCTTCCTCTGTCACTGGAACAGTGGCTCATATCTCCGATCTTTCTTACATGCTCTTTGGCCACAATAAATATTTTAGTGTACAGACAAATCATTACAGTGGAGGGAAAAAAGAAGGCAGTAATACTGTCCAGGATTCCCCAAAGGGGGTTAAAGAGAAGGTTACAACTACCAAGGCAGTTTATTGACACCATATACTCCTCTAATCCTGCTACGTTGGCCTTTGAGTAAAGTAGTCCATAGGAGTAAAGAGCAGCCAGTGCCCAGCTCACATAGACCATAATACAGGCCACTGACATTGTGATTTTCCTGGAATAATGCAAAGGATTGCATATTGCTTGTTGTCTGTCTACAGCAATGCAGACCAGGTGGAAGATAGATACAGTGGTAAGAAACATGTCAAAACTAGAATGCAACTGACAGAAGTCATCACCGTAGAACCAGCAGCCATGAACGGTCCGAATGGCGCTGAAGGGCATCACAATAACTCCCACAAGAAGGTCGGCAAGAGCAAGAGATAAAACAAGCACATTGGTGGGATTCTGCAGCTGCTTAAAATGACCTATCGACACAATGACAACACCGTTCCCTAAAACAGTGACCAGTATGCCTGAAGCAAACAACAAATAAAGGCTAATCCTGGCCCCCAAGCTGAACTGAGCCATAACACACGAGGCATTAGAGCCTGGAAAACAGTGCTGGTCCTGAGACAGGTCACTCATCATAAACCCAAAGACAGATGACAAAACCACAGCAGAGAGAGATAGACACCACAACTGCAGCAGAGGTGTGTGCTGAGGGGGAGAAACACACTGGTGATCTCAGTCTTGTAAGAAAAGACGCAGCAGAGGCACCACCCACAAATATACCTCACTCTGCCATCCAATCAGAACTGCTTCAAACTTTGAGGGGGGAGTTTTTTCTCTGGTGAAGTCATAGACTCCGTAATGTTGTTTTACTACAGTAATAATAAATTAAATACAAACTAGAATTACCACCTTGTGGTTGTCTGCCTCCTCCACTCAGAGTTTCAGGTTACATCCCCATTTATCCAGAATCATAAAATATTAACCATTTGTGTGAAATTTTGTCATAATTGCTGTGTGAGAAAGGGTTTTGTGAGGTCACTGTGACCTTGACGTTTGGTCTTTGATGACCAAAATCTAATCAGTTCGTCCACGAGTCCCAGGGGACATTTGTTCCAAATGCAAAGGGATTCCCTTGAAGAGTTCTCGAGATATTGTGTTCACAAGGCCAAAATCATGTTTTGTGAGATCTCCGTGACCTTGACCTCTGACCTTTGGAGAACCAAAATATAATCACTTTATTCTTGAGACCAAATGAATTCTTTGATTTAATTTTTTTTTATGAAATCAATGAATGCATGTGATTCATGTTTCTTGCCACCAGGGGTGGAAAGAGTTCTGGAAAATTGTTACTCAGGTACAAGTACAGACCCTGACCCTGTACACAAGGATCCCACCCACCTGTTGTCGAGCTTTGCTCCTGCACTCCGCAGGTGGCCTTTGGCGAAGTCCAAGTGGTCCTGGAGCCTTGTAGCGTAGTCATTTGCCTTTGGAGTCCTGGGCCACAGGAGGGTTCACCATTAACACCAGGGGGACATGGTTATCCCAGTCCCGTTGGTGTTTAGCAGTCACTATTACCAGCTGTTGTGTCAGTGTGCAGTCAACCAACCCATCCCTCTGAGGGTGGAGGGGTGTGGTGCTGGTCTTGAGGGAGCCCAGTTTTTCACACATGGCTGCACAGGATGCAAGTTTCTGTCCTGGTCCGTGTGAATGACTTCAAGTATCCCGAATCTCTGCACCAGTGCATCCACTATGGTCTCTGCCTCCTGGTTCAGCAGGCAACAGGACACCCAGTGAAATAGTCCATGGCAGTGAGGATGTAGCAGTCACCCTTCTCTGTGCAGGGACATCAGTCCCCTCTCTCTCCAGGGGCCACCCTGCTGCAAACTGTTGGAGTTGAACATGAGATCTGTCTGGGAAACTATCACAGCGGCCACATCCTGCCTATGCTAGCCCTGTGGAACCCCTGTGGGAGAAAGTGTAGTGTCTTGGTGACACCAAAGTGACCAGGCACCACCACCATGTGTCTCCTGTTTGTCCCCCCAGTCCATGGCTGGTTGGATCTAGATCTGGGCCCACAACTGCACATTTCACATCCAGCCATCAGCGTCGCAAGGGAGACAAGAGTGCGTCAGTTATCTCATGCTGAGCCCCTGGTGTGTGGACCACAGTGAAGTCACACACCTGTAGATCCAGTGTGACAGTCGGCCTTTGGCTCCCTGACAGACACGAGCCGCTGTAAGGCAGAGTGCTTGTGTTGTGTGTATTTTAGTTCTGTCACTGTTTCAAAGAATCAAGATCGAACGAATTTTAATTTACCCGCAATTTGTTTGAATTAATTTGAATGCCGCACTTTTGATTCAATGAAACTCATAGTGTCAACGTGCCTGTGCAGTAACACAGAACACACAGTGGGACAGACAACAGGAGGGAGCTCCCTCACCTTTGAACTAAAAATGTAGCGAGGCAAAACATGGAACCAATAGTCAAGCCAAACGGTCCGACCTAATTTCTCATATCATTACAGCTCCAATATGAACTCTTCACCCCACGTTCAAACGAATGTTCAGACATCGAAAAAAACGTGACGACCCCAGTGTGTTTACTTAAGTTAAGTTAAGTGTTGTGTGTGTTTAGTGTTGTGTGTGTTTACAAGTGTTGTGTGTGTTTACAAGTGTTGTGTGTGTGTTTACAAGTGTTGTGTGTGTTTAGTGTTGTGTGTGTTTACAAGTGTTGTGTGTGTTTACTAGTGTTGTGTGTGTTTTTATGTGTTGTGTGTGTTTACATGTGTTGTGTGTGTTTACAAGTGTTGTGTGTGTGTTTACAAGTGTTGTGTGTGTTTAGTGTTGTGTGTGTTTACAAGTGTTGTGTGTATTTGTTTGTGTTGTGTGTGTTTACATGTGTTGTGTGTGTTTACAAGTGTTGTGTGTGTGTTTACAAGTGTTGTGTGTGTTTACAAGTGTGTGTGTTTACATGTGTTGTGTGTATTTGTTTGTGTTGTGTGTGTTTACATGTGTTGTGTGTGTTTACAAGTGTTGTGTGTGTGTTTACATGTGTTGTGTGTATTTGTTTGTGTTGTGTGTGTTTACATGTGTTGTGTGTGTTTACATGTGTTGTGTGTGTTTACAAGTTTTGTGTGTGTGTTTACAAGTGTTGTGTGTGTTTACAAGTGTTGTGTATGTGTTTACAAGTGTTGTGTGTGTGTTTACAAGTGTTGTGTGTGTTTAGTGTTGTGTGTGTTTACAAGTGTTGTGTGTATTTGCTTGTGTTGTGTGTGTTTACAAGTGTTGTGTGTATTTGTTTGTGTTGTGTGTGTTTACATGTGTTGTGTGTGTTTACAAGTGTTGTGTGTGTGTTTACAAGTGTGTGTGTTTACAAGTGTTGTGTGTATTTGTTTGTGTTGTGTGTGTGTACATGTGTTGTGTTTACTTGGAGTGTGTTTGTGTGTTTGTTTGTGTTTGTGTATTTGTGTTGTGTTGAGCTCTCTGGGCCACCGTAGACAGCCGCAGGTGAATGGTTTTTACACTGAATATTACCACAGTCAAACAGAGGAGGAGGAGGAGCAGGAGGAGGGACGTTCAGACGTTTTGCTGTTTGTTTCTCCGTCCTGTTGAAAGGTGGCTCAGCAGCTCACTGCTGATGTGAACTTTAAACTCCCCTGGTCAGCTGACTGCAGATCAGCTCCTGTGTGGGGCCCTGGCTCAGCAGCGCTGTAACTCAGAGGAAACAACAGCCAGCGTCTGCAGAGGTTGATCGAACCTTTACTGGGATCAGAGAGCTCCGCAGTGAGAGCAGACACAGCCTGTCGTTCGTCATCAGGTGGCTTTTCAGGTTCCACAGCAGAGTTACAGAGCAGAGACAGGCGGGCTGGCAAGGCCAGGTTGACTTCAGGAATGTCAGCACATAACAGGGCGGTGTAGAGAGAGAGGGACGGGGGAGGGACAACGAGCAGGAGAGAGAGAGAGTCATAAATGCAATAATTACAGCTTAGGCAGAAATAAGCTACGCAGGCTGCCGGTGTAGCTAACAACACGGCAGGGAGACCCAGCACTTCTCTGCTCCCAGTCTCTTGTACTGGGATTTATTTTTCACCAGATTTTATTTTTCATTCTTAGACATGGATTTGTTCCTGGATTCTGGTTAATTATGACAGATTTCTTTCTGCCAGTTTCCTCAAAGTCAAACAGAAATTTCCTAACTCACAAAATCACAGCAGTGCCATGTCTGTGACTGCCCTGTTCAGGGGCAAGTGGGGGCAGAAGGCGCAGGAACCCCCAGAGAAGCATCCAGTGGCCGTGGCTCACCCCAGCCACGAGGACGAGGATGACGAGGATGAGTCCAGAGTCGGTTTCAGCAGAGAGCCAATCCGCAGGAACTCCCGCTTCTACCGGTCAATGAGGAAGAAGAGGCCGGCCTCGTCTGAGCAGTCAGAAGGTAAGAGCACACCTGGCCTCTGCTCAGCTCAGGCCTCATCACTGCAGCAGCAGGGACAGCCGCTCAGTTGTGTCTCTGTTGGATACTGTACAGTACATAGTGCTGTCCCGCTCCAGGGGTGGACAGTAGTGAAGTACTTGTGGTTGAATACAATTTTTCACGTATCTGTTCTTTATTTGAGTTTTGTGTGTTTCTGGGAAACTTCTGACTTTTATTCCTCTACACTTCAAGACAAGCACAGGAGCATTTAGTCAGAGGAATGAATTTTATTTTATTTTGAAAATTTGATAGATCATACACTGTTCATCACAGGAGAAAAACCAATCATAGCCAGCTTCTCCACTGTCAGCCATGTTTGAATCTGTCAGTGTCCTAACGATGGCGACGTGAGATGAAGATGAGGCAGAGGATTCTTCACAGAGACCCTGATCTGATCTGAGGTCTGTGTTTGAAGCTTTAGAAATAAAGAAAGATTTAGTTTGAAAGGTTTGCTGAGTTTACCACGTAAATGTGGAACAATACAACAATGAGTTGACATAAACATAGAACTGTCAGTATTTTAAAATGAAGTACTCCAGTACTTTAACTCCAGTACAAATATGACTGAACAACTTTCACTTGTATTGGAGTCATATCTGAGCACCTGACTGAAGCTCTGTGTGCTTTGTCCACCTCTGTCCCATTCACTGTAGATGCAGTTGTTATTGACAGTGGAACAAAGGCTTGGTAGTCCTATCCGTCAGTAGAATACAGAACACAACCTGAGGAACTGGTTCTGTGTGAACAGCACAATAGTCTGAGTAATACCTGTACGTTCCACAGGTCAACCTCTGACCTCGTGATTTCAAGAAAATAACAGCCTCAGGTTTTTATGTTCAAATGGCAGAAACCAGGTGCAGCTGAGTCCGGCTCCGAGGTTTCAGATTAACACTCGACAGTCACAGAAAATGAATATGAATTGTTCATGAAATGAATGAAAATCTTCATCCTGTATATTAGTGTGTGCGGCACAGCCATGAGTTAGAGCTGCGACTTTGCCCGACGTCTCAGATCGGCCTCAGAGGGAGGGATCAAAGTCATCACTTAATACATAACCAGAGCGTCAGCATCAGGCGCACAAGTAGAAGTAAAATGAAATCATAAAACACTGATGGCGGCTGAGAAATGTCACCTGATCCTTGATCACCTGAAATAAAAACAAAGCTAAAGTTAGCGTTAGCGTCCTGATTTGAATTCAGATAAATTGTGATTATTGATTAAGATATTCTTATCACCACTTAGCAGCTATCCTGTCCTGATAGTGCACAGGCACCGATAGCTTTGTCTGTCAGTGAGATCGTTCAGTATTTGCTTTGATAGCATGTTTGATAAAGTGACGGTTTAACTGAACTTTACTGTGTAACTTCAATTTCTCACTGAATCCACAAGTGACTGAACGATCAAGAGATTCAGTGGATCAATTTACAAAACCTACAATTTCGAAGAGTCGTTGTTGTAGAACGTATAGATATATATATATATTGACATAAATGTCTAACTCATACAAATATGTATGTACATGTGTGTATGCTTATATTGTAGACATTTGTTACATAGATATATATCCATCCCAAAGCCCTCAGTTTATGTTAATATTATAAACTGTAGAGTCCAAAAGTCTGAGACACTTTCACAGAATAAAAAGAAACATGTTTAAAATGAAATAAAAATGAATAATATTTAATGATAATAATTAATAAGAAAACATATATAAACATATAGAATCTTTATATGTAAGTTGTTTTAATAAACCTGCACATATAAATTAAATATATAACATTAACATATATGGTCGCAACATGTTATATTATATAAAAATGAATCATAGATATTTTAATATATATAGATACAAGTTTTACTATGAGTGTTCA
>NW_019174658.1:32289-54837 GCF_002260705.1 Seriola dumerili
CAGGATCCGCTCATCAACCCTCAGTGTGAGTCACGCTGTCGTCTGGACAGAAGTCAGAAAATGTTCACAGGGTTCAATAAAGATTAAGACTTCTGGGAATCAGCAGCATTAACAGTTCGTCCGTCTGCGACTGTTTTATTTACACTTACAGAACTTTATATGTCATGTAGAGACAAGCGGAGGAAATCAGTCGAAAGTGTTGATGTGTGACTTTCACACATCAACACATTACATTACATAATAAAATCCCTTTACATGTAAACAGACTGTTCTGTAGTTTCATTTCTTACATATTTCTGCCGTATCAGGGTACAAATAGTAAAACAATACTATAATAATATTTCGATTGATTATGACTAAAGAGATGAACGTTTTCACAGGTGTTTGTTCTATATTTCATATATCTTGGGTTCCTGGCAGTTTGTCTGAGTTTATGCTGAAAAAAGGATTCCATGCATGTGGTTTAAAATGTGTGTGACAGAAGTGAATGCATAAAAAAATCCTTAAAATGGACTCCAGAGGGTTAAACCTGCTTTATCCTTCAGAGTCGGAGGTGCAGTCTCAGAGAGAAAACTGTTTTTCAGTGTGAAGAACAAAGTTGAACAGAAACATTCAGGTCCAAACGTCTGCCCACAGCCGTATCTATACACTGTGATATAAGAATAAATGGTGGTGTTTAGACCTGGTGTCTATCATGTCTACTGTTCCTGGGTCTTCACTGACTCCTGACGTAGACATGTTGCACACACCACATACATTCACTGGTGTGTATAAGAGGAGAGAGGAACCATCTGCAGATACATGTCGTGGTTTTCCTTAAGGACTCTTTGTGTTTGGACTTTTTATATTAGTTTGGTCATTGTCATTTCCTGTTTTATTTTGAAGAAGTTTTCGTTGTGTGTCTCTTGTTGTTTTTACTTCCTGTCTTTGTCCTGTCTCCCTCCAGTTTGATCGTCTGCCCCGCCCTCATGTGTTTCACCTGTGTTCAATCACCTGCCTCCCTTGTGTGTATTTAGTCTCTGTCAGTTCGTCCTGTCTCCCTCGTGTCTCTGTCTCCTGTTCTTTCAGTGTTTCAGTTGTCTTCCTGTTTTGTTCCAGTCCTCCCCTGTTGCAGCCTGTTTTTCTATGATTTTGGATTTTGATTTTGAGCATTTTCACAATTTTTTGTAAGTTTCTGTTTTTTTTCCACCTTTTTTTGGATGGTGGGTCCAGGTGGGCGGGACTCGGTGACTGCTTTGTTGTGACATCACAAAGTTCCAGAAGTCCTGACGGCTGGTTTTAAGGTTCAGTTTCTGAATACAGGCTGTGTGCATTTCTCTGTGGACTGAGGCTTTGATACTTTCACAGTATTAATATAGAAGCTAGAGCTGATCTATAATCACACTACACATGGACACAGACCTTTACACTGGAGGAGCTTTAATTTATTTCCCTGATGATCAATGATATTCAAGTGTAAAGCGCTTTCTGTGTCAGTATCAGCTCTTTCATTGATCATTGATCATCCCTTTGATGATTGATAATGAAGAGTGAGTGATGGTTTACTGATACATGCAGCTGCCACTGAATGAGGACACAGCAGGTCAAATACAAAAGTAAAAAATAGGATGAACTGAACTTCAACATAACAAATGTAGGTGATTTTACTCTGCAGAGATTCAGTGAGGATGTCTGCTGTACATGTGTTTCTAAAACCTGCTTTTTTGCAGCCCTCAGCTTTCGCCACAGCTCCATCATTCCAGAACTGTGTTGCCAAGCAATGGCGAGGCCAGCAGCAGACATGCTCCGTGCAACAGGGATGCTGTGGATAAGAGAAGAGGAGGAGTGGGAGGAGGGAGTGTGTACACATCCGCTGCCTCCAACAGCCAGCACAGAGATTCTCCAGCTGACATGATCACTTACCGGACTCACGGCGTTCACAGCGGAGACATAAAGAAGCTGTCCGAGCAAACGGCTGCAGCTTGCACGGTGCAGGAGGTCAGAGGGATCGCCATGAGCTCACAGCAGCCCAGTTCTGACGGAGCGGACTGGGAGAACGCCAACCTCAGGTCAGACCGCACCACACTGAAAACTATGACAGGATTCTCGTTGTCAGGTTTTCTGAGGGTCGTAAACAGGGAAATAAGGAGAAATGGTTTTAGTACTTTGGCTTGATGAGCAACAAAATAAAAATAGAGTGTGAAGTATTTGAAAATATGTGATGGAGAGACTGAACTGACTGAGTGGTGACTCACTGTGAAGAGGCGCAGATGGATGTTTTAATATTTTCATCGAATATAATGAATAATAATCGCTACGGTTCGCTGTGTTGGTGTTGGAGAAGACGGAGCAGAGAATTCATCTGTGTGCTTGAATGCACCATCGGCACTGCTGCGTAATTTTGAAGAATAAAGTGAATAAATCCGTCCATCTGCCTGCCCGCCCAAACATGGATTTTCTTCTGTCTTTGTGTTTCTGTGCAGGTTGCTGAGCAATGGAGGAAGCTCCCAGACGATCTGCCACAGCCTCAACATCATCAAAAACATCGGTGAGGAAAGACGCAGATATTCCACCCACTTTTCCCACCTCCAGAACCGTTGCTACAAAATCCTCTCATTCGAATGTGAACACGTTACATGACTGACACACATGCAAACACAGACCACAGACCCGACAACACGCTCTCAGGTGTATCTGTTACTGCAGATCTCTGAGTCGCTCACCAAGGTTGAGTGCCTCTCTAAGCTGATAGTCTGGCAGTGTTGACAGACCACTCACCACAGTGTCGCTCAGTGTGTGCACAGGATAATGGTTATTTGCAGGGATTTAGTCAGGGCAGCAGTTTACCTGCAGGACTTTGCTTCACGATTCAAAAGGAAAGAGGAGAGACAGAAGAAGAGCAGCGGTGTCACGTGGTGTACAGATATCTGTTCTCTCTCTCTAACCTGTGCATTTCTTTGGCTGCGTGTGCGTGCTTCGCTCTCTCTTATGTAATTCTCAGTCCAGTTCTACGCCCACCAAAGCAATCTGCAGTATATGACTGAGGGAGATTATGCAACAGGCGCCCGCTGTTCAAAGTCACCTTCCCTCTTCACACACACACAGCCAGTGTTCCCTGCAAAGAGCATCTGTTCTTATCAGCAAACTTTCAACCCACCTGAAACTTGGTGTACGAGGCTCTGCAGCCTCCGCAGCGCGGCAGAGAGCTGAGGTCCCGCCCACTCCTGGGCGAGCTCCAGTTTCACTGACCTCCGTCCTTTTCTCAGGAGATCTGCAGAGCTGAAACTTTGTATTAAGATACATAAGGTCGTCTGTCAGCAGGTCATTATGACATCACAGTTAGGTTTGTTGCTAGGTGACATCTAGTGGTCGTAGTAATGATGACAGGAGCGAAGGGAAAAGTGTCGGTGACGTAGAATAAAGAGAGACAACGTCCACGTCAGGAGGACGAGGGGGATGAATGTGACACAGGAGAGCCGTGTGTTCGATTCCCATGTAGTTTCTATTATCCATGACCGTTTGTTGTTATTGTAACCATGGCAACAAAGATCATCTAATGTTAAGGAAATTATTTTAACCCAAATCCCCATCTTTTCATAAACCTAACAAAGCAATGACCGTTACTATAGTAACCATATAAAAACAATGAGACGATAACAGGAACCGAGGAAACACTGAAGAGTGGAAAACAAAGAAAATGATTGATGTCGAGTGATAAAATAATAAATGCTAAAAGAAAGGAGATGTTTGGAGGAGAGTAGAACCAGTGAATAAAAGTAGAAATAAAATAAATAACCAGGAGTAAAAGCAGAGTATTCGAGGGAAAACAACCCAGGAAACAATCATAGAATAAAAGAACAAACCAGTTCAACATCTTAAAATGAAAAATAAATAGAAAGATAAATAAGAATAAATAAAACTCAACTGAAAGCCACGTGGCAGATGTCAGTTACACAACTTACTCCAACCTGGTGTGCAGACAGGAAGTTAAAAAAGAAAAGTACAGTTTACTGAAATATTAAGATCAATACTGATCAGAGGCAGGACCTCTCTAACACTGTTCCTCACACTGACACTGTGGTTACCCCGGCAACAAGAAATACCACGTGTGCCTAACGACTGACTCGCTGTCTTTTGACCCTCCAGCCGTCCTGTACCAGGAATACCGGGACACCTCCAAGCAGCAGGAGATCGAGCAGCGGCGGCAGCGTGACAACCTCTCTCCCGGGGTCACGGCGGGGACCGTGGCGGCAGGGTCGGGTGTCACGTCCCCCCCGGCGTTACAGCTGCAGCTGAGGAACAGCGCTCGCTCACTGAGCCTGTGGCAGAACCTGGAGGCCGTGCAGGCCAGCGGGCTGCTCAGCAAGTTACCTCAGAGAGAAATCATCATGCAGGAGGTGAGTCACAGAATATTAGGCCCAGTCCCAAAACCGGAACATAATCTCCTCCCTGAAGGTTGCATTTATTGTTGGTGTCTATCACTTTTGCATTTAAATCTAAATTTTTCAAATACAAAAATGAAAATGAGTGTTGTGTGTCTTAGAGCTTCATCATCAGCTGCTCTCTGGATGTGGAGATCTCCAGTCACTATTGATATTAATGTGGCCTCATCATGTGCTTTTCTGTCTAGGCCATGTTTGAGCTTGTGACCTCAGAAGCATCCTACTACAAGAGTCTGGAAATTTTAGAGACTCACTTCCTACGTAACCCTGTTTTAATCACCACCCTCAGCCAGTCCGACATGCACTTCCTGTTCTCCAACATCGAGGAGGTCATGAAAGCCAGTGAGAGGTAGGACAAGGTCTCTTAATCAAAGTCTGATCAGCTTCACACCACCTGATAATAACGGCCCCTTCAAATCTTCAGGTTCCTGATGGATCTCGAGCACCGGATCGAGGAGTCTATTGTGATTTCTGACGTCTGTGACATTGTTTACCACCACGCCGTCAAACACTTCAGCGTCTTCATCAAATACGTTATTAACCAGGTGTACCAGGAGAAGAACTACAGACGCATTTTGTGAGTAGCTATTCTTTATGAATACATCTGTAAATATGTGCCTCCTTCTTCCACTAGTAATTCAAAAAGATGACATAAGCATAAATAAATAAAAGAAATGAATAATTAAACACATAATCAAAGGCAAAATAAATACATTTTGGTATTGAAATTGTATTGATTTATTTATTCATTTAAACATTTATTTATTTAACATATGAGCATAGAAATACAGAAATAAATGAATATAGAAATAAATAAATCAATAAATATAGAAATAGAAAAATAAATGCATAAATAAATGTAGAAATATATCAATTAACAGTTACCCTAAATGTAAATAAATGAATGTAGAAATGCATGAATAAAAAAATATATATATATGATCAAATAAAGAAATAGCCCTTTTCATACCAAAATGTGTTTAATTTGCATTATTTATTTATTTATTTCAACATTTATTTGTTTATTTCTATTATTAGTAGATCCATTCTATCAATCACGTGATAAATGATCTGGCTTTAGACTGAGGTAGGACCGCCTTCCTAATTAACATACTAACATAGGAATGCATGAATAAATAAATAAATTAATAAATGTAAAAGAAAAATACAGAGAACCATTTTCATCACCAAAATATATGTATTTATTTCAATGTTTATTTCGCAGTTATTTATTCATTTCTGTATTTCTATTATTAGTAGATCTGTCCAATCAATCCCACAGCTATAACCAATCCAGCTTTAGACTGAGGTGGGACCACCTAGCTAATTAACATGCTAACACAGAAGTACACAAATAGATAAATGAATAAATAAATGTAGAAATATTGAAATACAAAAAATGTATTTATTTTGCGTTCATTTATTTATCTTATGTTTATGTCATTTTCCAGCCTTCATGTGTGAGTCAGATACGCATTTCCTGTTGAAGTAAATGGTTGTAATTCATCAATATATATAGATAAATCTATATAATATGATCTTTTGAAAGCAGTGAATGACACAAGGCCTGTACCAGGAACAGGACTGTGGCCTGTTTGGCTGCTTACTGTGAATACACGCTCGGACAGGGAGGAAGAATAACAGGCGTCATCCTTCAGACATTGATGTTGTTTTAATGTCTATGAATGTCTGTCATCTTTCAGAGGAGAATAGGTTTGCTTCTGCTGTGCAGGGTGTGGCTAACTATGAATATAATGCTTATGTTCCTCTTCATCAACCACACATACCTGAGTGAGAGTGTGAAGTTCCCACGCACCGCAGAGGACAGGTCCCTGGGACGTCTGCCAGCTGCTGAGAAAACACCTGACACCTGCTGGTTGCTGAAATGAAAATGATGTAAAATGAGAAACAGCGAAAACCTCAAGGAGATGCTGGAGACGCAGCAGCAATAAAGTCTGAGAGATATTTTCTAGATGTGAATAAAGTCACATCTCACAGGTCTGATCATATTCACAGGGTGTGATCAGTAATGACTTGTCATGTAGAAATGGTGGTTACATCAGTTCAGGAATCACGTGACAAAACTGTGCGAAAACCCAGTGACTAATCGTTGTGATACGTGGGAGGAGAAGATTTACTTTCTCTCTCTCTCTGAGGTCAGACATGTTTCGCTCTCATGCAGCCGCTGGAGTCTTAAGAGGTTTTCACTGCTGTTCATTCCAGGACAGATTATTTCCAGGCTGCATATCATAAAGCAAAAAGGCGATTTGCTCTCTTACGTCACATTCTCTAACAGGAGAAGTGATTTTTTTTTTTTTTTTTTTTTTTTTTTTTTTTTGTGCTGTGAAGTAAATTTTCCACAAAACCTTTTCACGTACGACCTCAGGTATAAACACACGTGTTCAGGCCAGTTCATTAAAGTCGTATCACAAACAGGTTCCAGTCAGTGTCTTGATTTTGTTGCTGGATCACAGTTCAGGAACGTTACAGGAAGAGGCTGGTGATTTACTTTTCTTACTGTCAAGGATTCAAGGATTCAAGGATTCAAGGATTCAAGGATTGTTTGTGTAGCCAAACTCGGTGCTATAGACCTCTTTTGTTGTTAATTAACAGTTAAGAGAAGCTGAAACTCAAAATCAAGAATTTGCTGTCATTATCTCTCACGTCATGTTGTTATTTTTAGCATCTTTATCTTCTCTCTTTTGGTCCAAACAGGGCGTCACTGGGCGTCACCTCTTCTGTGTGATTGACAGTCATCAGTCTAATTAAAGTTAAGAGAATACCAACATGAAACAGGTGAAACAGGAACATTTGACTGATTTATTCACCATGACACTTCCGCAGCTGGCAGAGGAGAAGGGCGTCAGTCAGAAGCGTAAACTGTAAATAAAGATGGACGTCGCCTCTGTGATGTCACCCACGGTAGCTCAAAGTGAGCTGCTCCATCATCGCCATCTTGGCAGTGCCTGACTCCGCCCCTAAATTCCAGTTAATCCAAAAATGTTCAAAGAGGAGGGGCTTGTGGAGCTTAGACTTTTAGTGACAAGCATACGCTCACCCACCTGTCACTCAAAGAGGCCATGCCCTCATAGTCCCACAGTCCTTAATAAAACATAAACAGGTGAGTTATATAAACAGGTGAGTTATATAAACAGCTGTCATGAAGGAGGAAATTAGCTCTAGAGACCACAACAGTTTTTGTACCAGGCTGTAAACATGTTGATTTCTGCTGTAAAGTTGGACATTTTAACATGGGAGTCTATGGGGACTGACTCACTGTTGGAGCCAGACTCTAGTGGTCGTTAGAGGATCTGCAGCTTCTGGTTCTTCACTGCTGATGCTTCATGTTTCAGTCTCAGAGGTTGACAGGTGGGTGACATCCAGCTCAATCCATGTCCCTCCTCTTTGTCCATTTTTGGATTAGCTGGGAGTTAGGGGCGGAGTCAGATAGTGTCAAGATGGCAACTGTGGAGCAGCTCACTCTGAGCTTGTGGTTGACGTCACAATGTTATTTACAGTCTGTGGTTGGTTTGTTAATGCTGTTTTGTATTTGAAAACCACACTGTGTTTGTTAGTGAATTGTCAGCCATTCGTAAAATATATTTTCTTTGCTTTGCCAGGAAGTTACCTCCATAGATTTGGTCATAAAGTGAACTAAGAGATTAAAGGATGCTTTACTAAAATGAAATCAATCAACTAAGCCAGTGCGATCTTTATCCAGTGTGTGTGTGTGTGTGTGTGTGTGTGATAGAGCTGTATGATCTAAGCATTGTGCTGTGATGTATCTGTCTGTCCAGAGAGGGAAACCAGGCGTTTCGGGAGGCCATGGCCGTTCTGGAGAACCATCCTCGTGTCAGGGGCCTGTCCTTCACCTCGTTCCTCATCCTTCCTTTCCAGAGGATCACAAGACTCAAGCTGCTCGTACAAGTGAGCGTTTCAACATAATGTAAAACCGAACACAGTGAAAGGACGAGCTTCAGCAGTGACGCTGATGCTGTGGTTTTTATTTGACTTTGTTTCTCTTCACAGAACATCCTGAAAAAAGCCGAAGAAAACTCCAAGAGCGAAGCAAATGCTATAAAAGCACATCAGCAGCTGGAGCAGGTGGGTATCAGTCGAGGGGCCCGGCCCAGGCCAGGGGCCCGGGTGTAGACAGGCAGTGAAGTGGTTGTGAGGGTGTGACTCATTTATTTATTCACTATGTTGGCTCATCACACACTGGTATATTACTGTGTATCATAACTGGAGTAATTCTAAGGTTTACATTGAGATGAAAGATAAAGTGACCGTTGCATTGAACAGCTGTGCATGTTTGGGGTCATCGCCTCCACAAACTTTGCACGATTTATTTCACGAGTACGGCTGATTAATTTAAAATATTAGCAGTTTGTGGATCAGATGTTTGACTGAATATGAGTTTAAAACGGTGTTTATCGAACTCACAGACCACCTGACTGACTAATATTTCAATATTATAATATTATTATAATATTATTATTGTTTTTACGGAAGAATGTCACCTGGGACAGGTGTTTTATTTTGATAGGACAGTGAAAGAGACAGGAAACGCAGGGATAGAGAGAAGGGGACTGACATGCTGTACAGCTGAGGGGTTAATTATCTTCAACCCCTGTGCTTCACACACTGCACGGCAACATGTGGTGCAATTTATGTAGCTTCAAAATGATCACACACAAATGAACGGTGGCCGATGTCATCGAACGCACCACGAGTCTCAGTCATGGTGACGACATAACTGGTAAAACTGAACATATAACACTGTGTCCGTTGTGTCCTCTGCTCCATGATCTTGTTCATTGTCAATATTTGATCGTTCACAGGCTGATGACTGATGACATTTAGCTCAATAACAGGAAGGCTAACTGTTAGCTTCATACACATTTCATTTTAAATGTCATGCTAATCATTTCTGACTTAAATCATAAAACATAAACTGTCACAAAACAGTCGGTTACAGTGACGTTCAACTACACTGTAAAACAGCTGATTCAAATGATGTTTGAATTTATATACGAGCTGATTTAGTATTAAAAACAACACATATACAATACGCTCTACCAGACTTTGACAGTTTGAGAAACACTAATTTTAAATATATTAAATATTTTACCAAATTGACTCAGACCACCAGGAGTCACCCGCAGACCACACTTTGAGAAAGGCTGGTTTATAAGAAACAGGTTTTACCTCTCCCCTCATTAAAGCCCAAAAGAAGAGAAAACATCACGCCGTGTTATAAGGTGACGGACTGATGGTTGATGTTTGTGTCGTTCTCAGATTGTGAAGGAGTGTAACGAGGGGGTGCGAAAAATGAGTCGCACCGAGGAGCTGATCAGCATTGAGAAAACACTGGAGTTTAAATCCAAGGTAAACTGAGTCTTATTCTCTTGTTATTTCAACAGTAATGACGTCACACAGTTTGGGTCTCGGTGCCTGTCGCCAACTCCTAATATGAAGCTGATGTGGTCGTAACTAAATGTGACGAGAGGGTCGACGCAGTGTGTGAGCAACGATCAGACAATGCAATAATGGATCTGAGGATTAAGGGGATTTGGTTCAGGCTATAGTTGTGTCCCAATTTAGAGACCACCGTCTTGAAGTCTGGATTTCAGGACATGAGTCTGTCTCATTCCAAAGGTTTGAGACGTGTGGCTGAAACATGTGGCCGTTAATACTGATTCTTGTTAAAAGCTGCTACAAGGGTTTTTTTATATGGAAGCCGATATGCTGTTGTTGACAAGTTTATTATCTTTTCAATTAACTAACTTAGTATGAGAGCTGTCCATCATGTGTTAAACTGAGGTATCACTAAAGTTAGCGTTCTGTCGCCTGTCAACGGTTGCACATTTAAAAAGTTTTCCAAATGAAAAGAAATGTGCTGAACATCTCTCAGTTCAACAGAAGTGATTAAATGCAAATAAAGAGTGACACTGTGTAGGAACTATAGGATACAGTTTGTTTAGTTTTACACTAATTTGACCTCTGTTAACCCCTGTAGTCTGTGCCCATCATTTCCCACTCGCGCTGGTTGCTAAAGAAAGGGGAAGTGCAGCTAATGTCTGGACCTAAGAGCACTAGGACCATGCGGAGTCGTAAGCTCTACCAACCGGTGTACTTGTTCCTGTTTAACAATCTGCTGCTGGTCACCAAGCGCAGCTCCAGGTGAGCAAGATTCTTCTGTTTGAACACGTTTTATCTGTGCGTTTACTCCGAGCTGGCAGTTTATTAGGTACACCTGGCTAAAACTACATCCTCCAGAGTTGCCACACAGTTGAATCAACACCTCTGAACCATTTACAATGAACACTGACCATTATAAGCTTCATGACTGAGGATTACTGCAGCACTGTTGGATTAGGCTGCATTAGTTTCAGACAGGTGGACTTAATAAACCGGCGACTGAGCATGAGTGTGTTTACATTCCAAAACAAATCAGTCAGTTGTTGCACTGAAAGCAGGGATTGTTAATCAAACCAACTTGTTATCAGTGGTGACAAGTTCCAAGTTCTGGACTCGTGCTCGCGGGCCATGTTGAGGACCGAAGACCTCGAAGACCAGGGCCAGCTTCTGGCCAGTGTCTTTAACCTGAAGCTGCTGGAGAACCAAGAGGAACGTGAAGTCAGCTACATGCTCAAGGCCGCCAGTATGTGAGTATCTGAAGCAGCTCAGGATGGGTCTGCTCCTAAGGAAACTCTGGATGAAAGCAATTTGTGAATGAGCCAATCTTTGTAAAGCATGTTACAAACAATTAGAGCCAATCAACCAATACAAGTCCGACTTCAGAGCTCTGCCTGAACTAACACTTTGCATCACTTCACATGTGATTTTAGCATGAAACTCCTTCTAAAGTCGTATGATTGTGAACAGTTCAGGAGGCAATCTTATTATAAGCAACTTTATAAGTGATGTAGGTGCGCAAATCATTTGGCAACCATGGTAACGTGTTTGATTTACAGTCTAATAACACTAATAATGCTCATAATGATTCCTATAAATATAAACATAAGAAGCAGAGCTGCTTCCAAGTTTAACTGTACTTAAACACAACTGTGGTCCAAAGTACCAAGGAGGTAAAGACACGTGACACAACATTTATTATATTTATTTATATTTATTTTTTAATAGAAATCTTAATGACAGCAGACAGACAGAGCTTCTGAGGAGCTGGACTCCATCAGTAAACTACAAGAAACACAGTAATATAAACAGATACAAAGCTGTTGTTAGTCTGGTGTTAAAGGTCATGAAGGAACATGTTACCCATTAAAGCACAGGCTTGTGTGTTTGAGTAGTTTTTGGACAGTGGAGCTCTATGGAATAAGATACTGTAAGTCAGGAGATAGTTGATAAAAGAAAAAGGCCAGAATATGTCTGTGCTGGTGTGGATTGATATACCATGTGTTGGTTCACATTGTTTGCACGACTGTAAGAATAATGAACATGGAAGGCGACGTCTCAGGTTGAAAACATGAATTTACCTCTTTCTGGTCATTAACCAATGGCATCCTGTGGACAGGAGTGACAAGCTGCGATGGATGTGTGCTCTCACTCCTAACCGGCGCACACGCTTTATGTCGACCAGCGCCCACCAACCAGGTGAGAGAGAACATCACACCATCACTGAGCGCAGTCCTCGACATGCAGCTGTGGAGATATGAACTCAAAGTGTCTGTGATGTTTAGACTCCCCACAGGTGCAGTGTATTCAGTCGTATTCATCTCAGGAGCCAGATGAACTCTCCATTGAGATGGCTGATGTTTTGAACCTCCTAGAGAGGACAGATGACGGTGTGTAGCAGCACAAATCTGCTTTTATATCTCCTTCGATGTTGTTGCTTGCAAGATAAGAAGAATTTGTATTTTCTAGTTGAAATATTTCGTTTTCTGTAAATTTATCTTTCCAACTTTGTTGCCTCTGGTCTTTTTGTGTCTCCTGTGTTCCAGGCTGGATGATGGGTGAAAGGCTCCATGATGGTGAAAGGGGCTGGTTCCCCAGTCGAGTAGTAGAGGAGATCCAGAGCAAGGAGATCCGAGCTCAGAACCTAAGAGAGGCCTTTAGGATCCAGCAAGCCCAGGAAGGTGGAGGAGGCTCGCAAATTGGAGCCAGGGTTGGTTTAAGGGCCGGGAGACGCACCCCAAAGGTCTCCAGCTCCTCCAGTTATTGGATTGATCAGATGGGTGAGAGCAGTGAAGGAAAGCAGTGAATCAGTAACAGTGATGAATGTCACCGTTCAGGACCATATGCACTAAGAGAAATATAATCAGGATACATGTGACTCGAGTCCCACACAGTGATCCTTGTCTCTTTGATTTTCATTTAGCAGTGGATGATTTTACACATCCACGGTTTTGGTCTCAGTGATCTGGGACAAGTGATCAAAGTGCTTGTCAGTGCTTGTCAGTAACCTTGTACAAGCAATGCTGCATGTCTCATTAATGTGTAGTGAAGGTGTATTGTAGGCCCACACACTGTGGTGTGTGATGCATGGAGCACAGCTCTGTGTTTGGTTGGGAGCTTTGTGTGGGAATGGCACGAACCCCACCAGTCTTAAGGTACTGTAAACACCCCTCAGCTGCATGGGCAAGTTTTTAATGTGTTCATTTCATTGTAAAATACCTTTCAACACCAACACCTGCAACACAAACATTCAAGTGTATGGTGGCCCTGAAGCTCAATGCACTGAAACTCAAGAAAGCACTTGTAAATAGCCAAAACAAAAGCACATGAGGAAATGATCATCAGTTTGGTCACATGTGCAGCATCTAGAAAAAATGCTGCAATGTGAGGAAATACAGTCGGATAGAGAAAACACAACCAAACACACACGATGCAACGAAATACAGACACACTGCAAGTCATACAACAGATATTAGTTTAAACAAAACAACCAAAACTAAAACTCATTGACTTAATGGAAATGAATTAGTTAGTTTTAGTATTCTGATTGCATGATTCAGATATTATTTGCCATTATTTGGATTCATTAATCTAGTTAGCACTAGCTAACATTAAATGTCTGCAATAACATCTGAACCATGCAATCAGAAACTTACAGAATAAAATAGTATTGTATGAAAATCACCAATGATTATTTAAAAGTCTTTGAACATTCATATAAGTGTGGCTAAATGTCCCTTTTGAGTATGAAACACCTGATTGCTTGCTGTAAGAGGAGGCTCTGTAACAACCTGCCATTAACGCAAGCTGAGCTACAGTGTTAAATACTCAAAACATATATTTTATGTGGAATATCACTTTAAAATGATCAGTTCAACTAAAGTGCACACACACACACACACACACACACACTCGGGATAAATCCTGTAATAGCAATTCTATGCCAAATAACTGCAATATATCGTAAATGTAATGAATGTATCAACAACAATGGATCAGCATGATTGTAAAGTCTGTGTCTTTAAATACAGCATGTGTACAGTAATGCAAACAGTCAATGTTTAAAGTAATAATTACTAAATAATTATTTCATTTTGTAAGATGTAAATTATTGTTCATAAAAAAGTATTAATCAGAGCTGTGTGTGACCTGCTGATTTTATTATTTGAATGTGTGGAATTTACAAATTCATATGCACAGCTGTTCTTGTCACACTGGTTTCAGTCTAGTGTCAGCTGGTTTCAGTCTAGTGTCAGCTGGTTTCAGTCTAGTGTCAGCTGGTTCAGTCTAGTGTCAGCTGTTTACATCTAGTGTCAGCTGGTTTCAGTCTAGTGTCAGCTGGTTTCAGTGTAGAGTCAGAGATTACCAGAGATTTATGGTGCATAAATCAGCTCCGACGTCCAACTTCCGAGGTAAATGGAACACAGTATTAGCCAGTGACGTGCAGTCAGGGGAGGCAGGTGAGGCAGTGCCTCACCTGCCATCATGGAAAGAAAAAAAAAGTAAAAAGAAAAAAAATTAATTAAATTGTTATATGTATACAGTGATTATACTATAAAGTTATTTTCCATTTAACTTCACCAGTTTTAGATTATTTTTATTCAAAATCGCTGAATTTTGACATTTACCGTTCAAATACTGAGAAGAGACTTGCGGTGAGGCAGCAGCCAGCTGAGCCTCACCATGGATTGCGCAATGACTCGGCTAACTGCTGGCCTGCTGTGCAGTGAGACTGTATTGCTATCTCTCTGTATGTCGCTATTAAAATGTTCAAACACTTTTGCTATATGAATTATATTATAAATTTCCATAGTTTAGTTAGCTGAGGTATATAATGTACAGTGTATTTTATCAACAACTGTATGTGTGTAACGTGTTTCTTGTGCTGAGCAATCATAAAACGGCTGCGAAGACGCACTGGGTGAGGCACGCAGTTCTCCTGCCTCATGGTAGAGGGCGCTAGTGATGAAGTCAGTGCCTCACCAGCCATGAACCTCACCGCACGTCACTGGTATTAGCAGCCAAAAGTGGGTTTGGTACATTATTTTTATTGCCTGGAAATCAAACTTCTGTTTTTTATGAGAGAATTTGTTTTGTACATTTACAGGTGTCAAAGTCTCAATTTGACTAATTATAAAAACTATCAGATAAAACAAAAAACACGCTCATAAATATAAAACTGAAGATAACTTTGTCAATAATATTTTCTGCTGTCCTAGCATTTATGCGTCTGTATTTAGTGACAGGTCACTAATTTGTTTGTCATATGAGTATGAAATTAAAGCCACTCTCCACACCCTCAGAAAATAATGAGCTCCCTGGTTGAGGAGGCAGACAGTGGTAATGAATTCCCAGATCTTGGAGGTGTGAGAAGTTGAGACAGGAGGTCGGCCTCTGGCTGCATCCCCACCAGACCATCATTCACACCTCTAATTGGTGTTTATGTTGTGTTAATTATTGCACCTGACACAAACAAAAACTTTACTTTGTTTTTTCCAATAGAGAACACACGTTAGTTTGCAAAACACTGGAAGTACCATAAAGTCTCAATATGTAGGAACTGCCCTTTTCTTTGGCATGATGCGCTCTCCATATTTCATACGAAGGCCTTGCTATTGTAAAATGACCATTTCCAACTCATGGCCCACTTGAAAATCTCAATAACGTTGGTGGCCCACATCTGGGGGGGAGTCACTTGTAGATTCACCATCTGTCACCATCAGCCCACAGGTTAGGAACCATTGGGCTACAGTTTGCCTGGAGCCCCAGAGTCCAGGATCGCCACTGGATAGAGGGTTTACTGTAGATGAACCAGTGTCTGCAGGACTGAAGTGGATCCCTTCAACAGACAGGTCCAGTATCCTACGCAGAGACTGTCTCCAGGACACATGATGATCAGCTAAGACCAAGACTGCGAAGGTCATGTCACCACATGACTCTTCAGGACTAACCACTAAGGTGACTGATGAGGAACAGATAGCTAAGAGATGCGACACTGACAATTTCAGTGGGTCCACATTAGGTCAGCAGAAACCACATCGGTCACACAGGACCATTAGACCACAGACCACCATCAACACAGTGTCAGGACCCATGTTGTTTGACTGTGTGTTGTAGAACACAGATGGTATTTTTATGCCTTTATTTGACACGGAAAGCGGGGAGAGACTGGAAATACAGGAGAGAGAGTGGGGGGAAGAGACCTGCAGTGTAGGGTCCGACCTGTTGGAAGTCGAACCGGGGACCTGGTCCTCAGGACTCACTGTGCCCATACGGTATGCACCCTAATGACTTGACCATCGGGACGCCCCGAAACACTGATGATTTCTTAAGAAAATTTCTATTGCTAAGGAATACGTTGTCTGTTGTCAGATATAAAATAAATATCACTTGTTAACCTGGACGTATTCCCATGCTGCTGCCATGTGGTGATGAAACCCTTATTTTATAACATTTAAAATGAATGATAATGATTATAACTCTGAGACATCAACAATTTTAGTCATTTGCTTTACATTTTCAGATCCTGTCATTTTTAAAATCTTAGGCTAAACTTTAAAAACTCACTTTTAATCTTTTAACTCTTATAAATGTGATGAATTGTGAAGGGATCATCTCCTCCCACTGCACACTGTCCACCGGGACAGACCGTCCAACCCTACTCCCCCCTGAGGGTCTGGTATTTAACCTCTGACGGACAGACACAGCTCACTGCCCTGACATGAAGAGACTTTTGTGTCCAGCTGACTGACGGTGAGTGTGAGAGCACAGTTGTGTTTGAATATGCTTTGAGGCGCTTCCTAATAAATCATTTTGATTCAAGGATTTATTGCTAGTGTTAATCATCACTGGCATAAATACCGAAGAAGTTTGTGCTGATTTACCTCAAACAGAAGTTTCTATCTCAGCCAACATTTTTGCGATGATGTTTGCAGTAAGATCTGCAGAACTGTTGAGAGAGTGTATGACGATTTCAGTGCGAATTGAAATAGTGGAAACCAGCTGCAAAGAATATTGCAGCGAATGCAGAGGTGAATATAACGTCCCTTTACGGGAGTCAGACGAAACAAAGGAGGAGGGAAACAACAGCTTAACGTATCACAGCAGTATCACAGCACTGGACCTCGTCAGTTATTTACTTTTACATTCCAGGTCCTCGTCAGAGAAGAAGCCGATCACAGTCGGATGGTGAAAGTGTTCTGAGGTCAAGAATTAGCTTTTTGAAACTGCAGTTAAATTCTGTTTTACTCAATCCTCGACTGCGGTTTTATGTCGTCCTCACCCTTCTTCATGCTACCCTTATAACAATTTTATTAATGATGGGCATATTATTAAAAATTTACATTTTAGCACAGTAATCTTGGAGTAATTCCCATCTTAGCGCACATTTTATTTTAAATGAAGAAATACTGACCTAAACTATGTTTCAGTCTCTCTCAGGTCAGATGGAGCCAGCGCTCTGCTACGAGTCCAGAAACGTCTCATGTCAGAGGACCATCTACCCCTTGCCCATACGCATCACCCTCTACCTGATTCTGGGCATCACAGTCATCCTGACAGTGTGTGGAAACCTTTTGGTCACTGTCTCAATCGCCTATTTCAAGCAACTCCACACTCCAACCAACTACCTGATTGCCTCTCTGGCTGTGTCTGACCTCCTTCTAGGAGTGTTGGTCATGTTTCCCAGTATGATTCAGTGTGTTGAGACTTGCTGGTATTTCGGCGACGTCTTCTGTAACGTCTACATGAGCTCTGATGTCATGTTGTGTACAGCATCAATTCTGAATCTGTCTTTTATATCACTTGACCGACACTATGCCGTTTGTCAGCCTCTGCTATACAGAAGAAAAGTAACTGTGAACGTTGTGTTGATCATGATTCTGCTCAGCTGGAGTGTTTCAGCTCTCATAGGCTTTGGGATGATTTTTCTGAAGCTAAATATTTGGGGGGTGGAGGAGTTCTATTACAACCATGTCGCTTGTGAGGGAGGGTGTGTCTTGTTTCAGAGTGGACTGTCGAGTACAGTCTCATCAGTTCTTTCCTTTTACATTCCAGGAATAATAATGCTTGGCGTTTACCTGAAGATCTTCCTGGTGGCGCAGAGACAGCTGCGCAGCATACAGAACGCAGGAACATTGACCACGAGTCAGACTAAAGCCACTAAAACACTCGCCATCATAATGGGGGCGTTTCTTTCCTTCTGGACTCCTTTTTTTGTCTGTAACATCATTGATCCTTTCATCAGTTACTCAACACCAGCAGCGGTGTTTGAAACACTTGTGTGGGTGGGCTACTTGAATTCCACTGTGAACCCTTTGATATACGCCTTCTTCTACAGCTGGTTCAGGAAGGCGTTTCGTTTATTCACCTCAGGTACAGTCTTTAAATCGGACATTTCAGAGACGACGCTTTTCACATAAACTGATGCAGAGCAGAAGTCTCAGAGGCGGATTTTAATTCAAAGACACAGTCGTTGAAATGTGCCATTTCCTATCACTTGATGTGCTAAGGGGTCAGTGGTAAAGAGCAACGTTCAGGGAATCCAGGAGTACCAGTACTTTTGGTCAGCTTTTGGGGTTGATCTGAGGGAGGACAGCCTGCCCCACCTTTTATTTGCCCTGAAATGCAGTGAAAGGAGCTAAGCTACGCTGTCAATTGTCAAAGCTTGCCTTGTTGCAGGTTTAAAGTTCTGTAAGAACATAAAGAAACGTTTCATAGTGAGCACAAAAACAACAAAACCACCGGGCAATAGTACAGCTCCCCCTGACTAAAGTACTCTGATGATATATGCTGAATTATACCGGTAAATAAGGTATGGCATACAAAAATGAATAATTAACTTACTTGCCAATATTACCTCTGATAACTACACCATGTGGTAGAAGACCACCCATACGCAAATTGTCATGGTTTGCCATGGCAGACACCTTTTGTTAGTTTGTTTGGACTTTTGTCACTTCCTGTTTTATTTTGTAATTGGTTTCCTTGTGTGTCTCAATGGTTTTACTTCCTGTCTTGGTGCGGTTTCTGTGTGGTGATTATCTGCCCCGCCCTAATGTGTTTCACCTGTGTTCAATCACCCTCGCCTCCCTTGTGTCTATATAATCTTTGTGCTCCCCTGTGTCTGTGTCGGTTCGTCTGTTCATCTCTGGATTGTACTTGATCTGTTCATCTATGGTTTTCCTGCCAGTTGTTCAAGTCTGGTTTGTCTTCAGTCCGTTCATGTTGCCAGTTCTTGTCTCCTGTTGTCATCCCCTGTGGTTCCTTGTGTTTTGCCTGTTGTTTAAGTTCTTGTGTTTCCCTGTGCTTCACCTGTGTTTTCCCGTGCTTCACCAGTGTTGTAAGCTCTTTAAGTTAATGAACCTTTTTGCACCCCATCCCCCTGTGTTGGCTGCATTTTGGGTCCAGTCTTACCCGCATAGTGACAGATCGTGACACAAATTGGATATATTGACATACACTGAATTTCCATATATGAAATATATGTGCATATAAAGTAAATATTATGTATAAAAACTATTAGAAATTGGAAAAACTTCATATATTGACATGTATGTCTAGTGCATACAAATATGTATGTATGTGTATGTATGTGTATACTGTAGACACATGTTAAATGTATATCCATCCCAAAGCCTGTCAGTATATGTTGATATTATAAACAGTGGGGTCCAAAAGTCTGAGACAATTTTCCAGAATGCGAAGTGCAACAAAATTAAAATTAATGAGAAAATAATAATACAAATATAGAATATAGAATTTTTGTATTTAAATTGTTTTAATAAACTTGCAAAAAAAATTAACATAGATAATCTTGCACTTATATAGCACTTTCGTAGTCTTACTGACCAATCAAAGCGCTTTATAATACTTGCCACATTCACAAATCACACGCTGATGGAACAGCAATCAGGGGCAATACAGGGTTCAGTATCTTGCCAAAGGATACGCCACCATGCGGCCTGGAGGAGCTGAGGATCAAACCACCGACCTTCTAACTAATGGATGACCTGCCTTACCTCCTGAGCCACAGCCGCCTCATATAATGATGCCTGAATGTTATATGATGCTACATGTTATAAAATATAAAAACTCAGATATTTCACTATATTTACAATGGGTATTTCATATATATTATAAACTTATATTTTCATATATTCAGGAGATGTGCTAAAAATATATCCCCATCATCATTCTTGATATAGGGACACAGCTTATTCGTCAGTTCAGCTGATTGTATCATCTGCTATGATGAGTTTCTGCTGAAAAACAACTGCATAAAACTATCTATCTAGTTAGCTAACTTATCTTTTTATTTGTTTTTCTGTTGAATTGTATTTAAAGTTAAAGGAAGTCCACTGAAAAGACAAAAGACAGATGCATGGTTTCCAAAGTCAATGACTAATTGTGTTAAATATTAGTGATTATGATTTTTATATCTCATCCACTCCTGGCGCCTTGTCGCTTCTTAACTTCCTCAGCGACCTCTGACAAGGATATGGGCAAGTCTTTCCCCAAGTCTTAACACTCTGCCCCCTCCTTGGAGGACACGTTGGTTGGGTTCAGGAGTTGCTCAAAATGCTCCATCCACCGGCCGGACATGTTCCAGTCCAAGTTAGCAGTACTCCCCTGCTGGGGAGCGTGGGCTTCACCCTGCTTCATCTTCCTGAGATGCTGCATGGTTTGCCAGAACCTCCCTGAGGTCAACCAAAAGTCGTTATCCATGGCCTCCCCAAACTCGTTCCACACACAGATTTTAGCATTCAGGACCACCGCAGCAACAGTGGCTTTGGCCTGCTGGTCCCTGTCTGATGCTTCAGGAGACACATGGGCCAGGCCTTCTACAGCTTGACAGCTTCCACAGTGGAAGCTTTGAACATGGCCCACTCAGAACAGGGTATTTGTTATGGCTAATCCATAGCACAGAAGTCCAACAACAAAGCACCACTCGAGTTTAGATCAGACAGACTGTTCCTCGCAATTACCCCCCTCAAGGTTTCTCCATCATCGCCTACATCAGGATTGAATTCCCCATAAAGAACTTTAGAGTCCCAGGGAGGTGCCTCTTGCAGAAGCACAGAGACTCCAAGAAGGTCAAATACTCTGAACTGATAACAGTCAAAGCCTTACCCATAGCAACTTCAAGCCGCATTGAGGCAACCCTCTTGTTCTCTGGGGAAAACCCCAACAGGGTGGTGCTCAGCCAGTATCCTCACACCTGCCCTGTACCTCTCACCATGGGCAGCTCCAAAAGAGGAGTCCAGCCCCTTTTCAGAAGTTTGGTTTCAGAGCCAGTGCTCCCGCACCTCCATCCCTGCAGGTGGTGGGCCCACAAAGAGGTGGTCCCATGTAATTTCTGCAGGCTGTGCCCAATCAGGCCCCTTGGCCCTGGTTTCCCTAATGAGGGTGATGTGATGCAGTTTCAAAGATGGCTGATCATCAGTTATTGCTGCTACCTACGACATTGTGAGAAAACACCTGTGATTGGCAGAAAGTGAGAGGGACAGGTTGTTGTTCCTGCTAGTTTGAGGAGTGGCAGCTAGTCTACAGCGGTAGTTGGTGAAGTCAGTTGGTAGCGCTGAGATTACACTGTAAAACCAGTTTGTTTTTTTGTTGTTGGCTATGGCCCACAGTTTTCAGTCAACGAATGAAGAACCAGTGAAACAAGCTAACAACCCGCAGGTTCATTACTGAGGGAAGATACAATATGTTATTGTTATCACCATAGTTTTCACCCTCCAACATTTACTCAGAGTACAGTTTAACTGCTTGTAGTTAGTTTTAGTTTTACTTGTACTTGAGTAACAATTTCCACCCCTGGTGGTGCAACACATGAATCACACTCATTCATTAATTTCATTTTTTTGTATTTAATTTACTATTACAGTAGTAAAACCACATTACAGTTGTCTATGACTCCCCTCAAAGTTTGAAGCAGTTCTGATTGGATGGCAGAGTGAGGTATATTTGTGGGTGGTGCCTCTGCTGCGTCTTTTCTTACAAGACTGAGATCACCAGTGTGTTTCTCCCCCTCAGCACACACCTCTGCTGCAGTTGTGGTGTCTATCTCTCTCTGCTGTGGTTTTGTCATCTGTCTTTGGGTTTATGATGAGTGACCTGTCTCAGGACCAGCACTGTTTTCCAGGCTCTAATGCCTCGTGTGTTATGGCTCAGTTCAGCGTGGGGACCAGGATTAGCCTTTATTTGTTGTTTGCTTCAGGCATACTGGTCACTGTTTTAGGGAACGGTGTTGTCATTGTGTCGATAGGTCATTTTAAGCAGCTGCAGAATCCCACCAATGTGCTTGTTTTATCTCTTGCTCTTGCCGACCTTCTTGTGGGAGTTATTGTGATGCCCTTCAGCGCCATTCGGACCGTTCATGGCTGCTGGTTCTACGGTGATGACTTCTGTCAGTTGCATTCTAGTTTTGACATGTTTCTTACCACTGTATCTATCTTCCACCTGGTCTGCATTGCTGTAGACAGACAACAAGCAATATGCAATCCTTTGCATTATTCCAGGAAAATCACAATGTCAGTGGCCTGTATTATGGTCTATGTGAGCTGGGCACTGGCTGCTCTCTTTTCCTATGGACTACTTTACTCGAAGGCCAACGTAGCAGGATTAGAGGAGTATATGGTGTCAATAAACTGCTTTGGTAGTTGTTACCTTCTCTTTAACCCCCTTTGGGGAATCCTGGACAGTATTA
>NW_019174658.1:60124-60713 GCF_002260705.1 Seriola dumerili
GTAAAGGTTTACTAGTCCTGCTGATCCCACTGAGAATCAACAGCTCAGTCTGCAGCTGCTTGTAGCTTTCAGCTCAGTGTTTGGCTTCAGTCAGTTTGGTTTAGTCCCAACAGCTCTCACCAACCCTCCATATAGCTCTCCCTCCCTCACTGAACACTGCTGACGTGCCCTGAAGCAAGGCAGTGATTGGTCAGCTGAGTGCAGGTGAGGAAGTGGGCGGGGTTTGAACTTCTCTCTTCACACAAACTGTTTCTGTCACTTTTCATGTGAACGACTGAGGTCAACTCTATGAATGTCTTCAAGAAGAGACTGTGTGAACATGGAGAAGTTATCTCCATGTTTAAACCACATCACCCCCCCCCCTCTCTATGACGGACAGAGTTTAACCTCCACCTTCCAGTGAGGACGTTCACAACAGACAGAAACTCTTTGATTTCAGACGAGGTCGAACAACACGTCATACAAACTAGTTCTTATCTAGAATAACCTGAGTCTTACTGTCAGTTATATCTTACATCTGATCGGCTGATGGACGTCGTCCTTTAAAGTCAATGTCCCAGCCCTTCGACAGGTTGCTCTTTAAAGACAG
>NW_019174659.1:0-5045 GCF_002260705.1 Seriola dumerili
AGATAAATTATTACCGAAAAGTTTCCCCATGTTAAGTTTATATTTCAGCCACTTTCACCACTAAGTATTGGTGCATTTAGGAACTTTGCTGTTTAATTAGAGCATAAAAATGTCTCTACCTCCCCTCTCATCTGTGAAGAACTGATCCTCTCAAAGTGAGTACTGCTGATGTCTTACATGGAGTCCAGTTCTTTCTCCTCATGTTCATCAACCAATGCTTCAGCCTGTCAGTCTCTGGCAGGTTGATGGCTATAAAATATACAAAAGCACATAAACACAGAAACTATAAAACTATGGAACAATTAGCAGACAACAAGCAGCAGGATCTGTTCACAAAATGTAGTAAACTTATTGCCTTATGTGATTCACACCCAGTCAGCACAATTTGACGTCTTCATACAGCAGCTACATAGACTTACATACAGCTTTTTACAACTGGTTTGACTTCAGAGATACAGCAAGTATTCAGACATGACGATGTGGAAAGTTAACATTACTGTTTTTACATTTAAGTTGCCTGAACATTTTATTAACTTACATTAATGCAGCACATCACACTAACACAGGTCACTTAAACTGTGTCACGTGTCAGAAACACAAAACAAACATTGTTAACGGAGGATAAATTAATCTTTTTATCAGGTTTTACACCGCCGCCACAGTCCTGTGGTTAACACAGGTTACCAGCTCGGTGGGACCAGGTACGGTTAGCATAGCAAACACTTCCCAGCTAGCTAGATATTAATTAGGATGCTGTCTCCCATTCTCCAGTTAAAACATGTAGAGAAATAATGCACTAACTTTAAGGAAGCATCATACACATTAAAACTGTTGGACCTTTAAAAAATAATCATTTACTTACCAAATAAACTGGATATCGGCATCAGTCTGTCAGTAATGAAGAACAAGCTGTAATTATGTTGAACAGGAAACTAATTAAAACTAAATAACAGCAAAACGTGGAAACTTCCTCTTCCGCAAAAAGATAAAGATAAAATAACAGTAATTTAACACAACTGAGTCAAAGTGATGCTCGTATGAAACAAGCTCTTCTCCAGTGACTGACCCCCCAATGACAACCCCCCCATCAGCTCGCCAATCACTCCAGACCACGCATGTCAATCAAAGAGACACGCCCCCCAAAATACCAATCTTTAAGGCCAAATATTTAATTAATTAGAGAACTATTTTCAGATGGATCACCAGAACACTGATCACTTAATGTTATCTTGTGTAATCGTGTCATGTGACCTGGTGATGTCATATTGACATCATATCAGCAACATTACATAAAACTGACACCTTTACTTTGTTGTCAGTGTCTGTTGTGAATGTGAATATGTCACAGACGTGTAAAATATAAATTTTAGCAGCATTTTAGCAGCTGCATGTGGAGACAGAGACATTTTCTGCCAGGAAGTGTGTTCCTACCGTAACTCTCGTTTTGATTCTTCATGTCTTTCTTCCTCTTGCAGCATCTCATAATTTGCTTCCTTCACTGCTAGTTCAGCTGCAGCCTCCGCACGCTTGGCTGCTGTAGATGGAGTCATGGAGCGGTGGTCGGACTCGCTGTAACTTATCAAGAGAGGACGGACTTGCATATCATGGTGGAGCAGTTTATGAAGGTGGTGCCTTCACTGTCTCCTCATTAAACTCACCTTCATAGCTAATCGCTCTGCTGGAGGCAACGCTGATGATTTCTGTGGTCACTGATTCACACGTGTCGACTCGTCTTCTATGTCAGTGGAAGGTGAGACGAGGTTTTGGAATTCCCATGTTCATTATTTCTCCTACCTGTCTAAGTTCTTTGATGAGAGGCCAGATCTGACTCTGTGGCATTTATGTCTTCAGTTGAGCTCTTGCTTTGTGTATGTGGAGCTTCCATTGCTCGTACATTTTTTTCTTCTTCTCTTCACCTTTGAGCGCATCATCTGAAATTTACCTTGGAGATCAGTCAGACTTGGTTGTTTCACTTCAATGTTTCCTCCTGGTGCAGTCTCTCAGTTGTATCTACTGCTGTGTGGAGATCACTCCACCAATCTTGAATTTCATGCTGTAAACCATCTGCTCCTCAAAATCTCTCTCACAATCTGACTCTGACATCATCAACTACTTTCTTATTAAATTATTTGGTTATAAGAAATCTCTTTAGCAGATATGATCATCCTTTGCCATGAACAGCATGAACGTAGCATATCAGCACATCAGTACAAAATAACCGGCACAGATGTTTTAATGTGCACACTCAAGAAACTGTTAATGTAAATACCACAATAAGTCCTTCATTTTAAAGAGTCCATTTATTTATTATATTTTGTTTCAGTCCAAGAAACTCATCATCTGTTGCTCACCTTGTTGTTAGCACCATAGACTGTAAATTAATAAAGCAATACTCACAGTTCTGCATCAATGTCAGTGAATCTGACTGTACTTGACCTTTACATCGAGTCTGTGCTGCTTGATGAATCCACGTGGACAGCATGTGATGTATCAGTGGCAGCAGCAGACACGCCGTGATGACCCTCCATCATGACCTGTCATGGAGGCAACAGGTCGTCAGGATCAATGAGGGAGAAGCTTTTACGGAAGCGAACCCCAGTCAGACACGGTGAAGAGTACTGATGTTTCTAGAAGCCGTCATCCTGATTTTTACATAAATTTACTTTCCTTTTCTTTGAACCCTTTTTTCATGAAACACTGTAAAAGCTACAGGACAGATATCTGAAATAAAACGGGTTCTACAGAAACAAACAAATATTAAATGACATTTGCCATAAGAACAAGAGGGGGTAGAAAGCTTGCAATGCTGTGACATTACAAACATCAATACAGTGAATATTAGCATTGATGTTAACATGTTGGTAAATTGAAAAATTTTCCTGCCAATAAATCGACAAAATTACAAATTACTGCCAATAAAACAAATCAAATGACACAATACCTTGTTCCCGCCGCAGCTAGGCGCTTAATTATGAAATAATGAAGGTCTTTACTGCAGGGTAAAATCTGATCACTGTCCTTTTGTTCGTAGCCCGCGAAAGTAGAACCGCTGAAATGAAGATGAGACACAACTACCGGAAGACCTTCAAAATAAAACACCCATAATTTTACAAACAATATAAAAGCGAAAAGGAAGTGGTTACCGGTTTAACTGAAGGAAAAATAATCATAAAAACGTCAAAGTGATCTGTTTTCCAGAAACTCCTTATCATTAAACCATCTAATGTTTGTTTCTGAACGTTTGTGTCTCTAAACAAAGTCAAACTACAACTGAACATGTTCTTAATGTTTCTGTCTATAAATTTCTGATCTGTTTCCGACTCTTTCCTCCCGCCCCGTTTCCCTCGTTTGAGGTTTGTTAGTTTCACCTTTGAACCAACGTTGTGACGCAACTTATTTTCTCCTCTGAAGGTGATGGTGAGCAATTATTTAAATGTTTTAAACTGTTAACACCTGTCCGTTCCTAAGTTATCTAACCTTCAACTCATCGTGGTGTTGTTGTTGTGTTAGTTAATAATGTACTGTAACTGAGTCAGAGCTGTTAACTTGTAAGTCTGGACCGCATTAAACGTGTCCTGCCATGTTGTGTTGATCTTCGCGTGTAGAAAGCGGGGGAATAAGGAGTGAAGTTAGTCGATGGGTCAGTAGTTGAACACAGAGTCGTTATTTCTGTGTAGCCTCCAACTTACTGATGACTGGAGGCAGCTTTCTTCCCCGCCCTGAATCAGCTGTGCGGAGGAGGCGGAGATGAGCCGCTGCTCTCCCGCTGTCTGAGCCACTAATCGCGGTCTGAGCTCGTCGGACAGCCGCTGGAGAACTAGCTGTGACTTTCTGCATGTGGGTGAGTGTCTGTCATTTTAGATTACCACTACAGGACTGATGTGGAACTCAGTGTGGCGGGCTGAGGGGCTGACAGGGTTTTTAAGGCTCTATATGATGTTCAGAAAAGACAGTTTTACACCGCAGTCACATGAGTCCTAGCGCTCCTGGTTCTCCACAGGAAGGTAGTGTGGTTTCTTTAGTACCTAATTGACTGAATCAATACTGACTATTCTCCCTATCACTGATGCAATACTGACCCTACTACTCTATCACTAATCAATACTGACTATTATACGTCCTATCACTGTTCAATACTGACTATTACTCCTATCCTGATACCATACTGACTATACTCCCTAATCACGTGTATCAATACTGGACTATTTACCCCTATCTTCTGATCATAACTGAGACTATTACTTCCCTATTCACTCGAATCAAATACTGACTATTAACTTCCTAAATCATCTGATCAATCTGACTACTACTCCTATCTCTGATCAATTACTGACTATTACTCCTATCACTAATCAATACTGACTATTACTCCTATCACTGATCAATACTGACTACTACTCCCTATCTCAAATCAATCACTGACTATTACTCCCTATCCCTGATCATATGGCCTAGTACTGGCCCTATCACTGTCAATACGACTATTTACCCCTATCAACTATCAATAGGCTAGATATATACTCCCTAGTCACTGATCCACTACAAATTACTATTACTCCCTATCGAGTGATCAATACTGACTATTACTCCCTTTATCACTGATCAATACTGACATGTCATCGTTGTTGTCAGAGCTTTACTGAGACTTTATGTTTATTCGCACATTGTATGGATCAATGTTCAGGATCGAGATGTGTCAAAGGTAACTGAGTCATTACTTCCAAGTACAATGTTTGAGGTATCTTGTACTTTACTTGAGTATTCTCCTTGTTCTGCTACTTTGTACTTGTAACTGCAGCTCACATGTACTGACAGGTTGTAGGTCTGGGCTGGTGACTTTCACAGCTGAGGTTGTAGATTAAACAACACATGATTCAGCATCAAAACACAATGATTAAAGATGAAACCACAGCATGTTTGTCCTGTGACTCGTGTCGGTTCCATCAGCTTCGAGATTCTTTGAATGAAGTGAAATTAGAGAGGACGCTGGAACACTGTCTCTGTCTTCCTGTATAATTCATGTCCTGTAATTCAGAGTCCTTCAC
>NW_019174660.1:0-156 GCF_002260705.1 Seriola dumerili
CTTAATGCTAAGATAGGCTAACTATGTCCTAATTTTAGCATCCAAATTGAGCTATTCCTTTATATAGCTATCTCTCCTGTCTTTATGCTACGCTAGGCTAATCATGTCCCAATTTTAGCATCCTACCTGAGCTATTCCTTTAGGTATCTATCTCTC
>NW_019174661.1:0-122 GCF_002260705.1 Seriola dumerili
TTATCCTTTGAAAGTAAATCCAGTAAAACTGAATACTGGAAGGATATTCTTGTGCTGAACTGTTGTTGTGTCAGCATCTCATCAATGATATCAGGACCTAGGGAACGGTTGATGAAGTCCTC
>NW_019174662.1:0-147 GCF_002260705.1 Seriola dumerili
CCGATACTGAGTAAAATTCAGGCTGGTATCGGCGATACCAATCCGATACCGATACTTTGTTCAAATACAACTAATGTGCCTGGTAAATCTAAAAAAATGAGTGTATTTCAGATAGCTTAAGAATACAAGACATCAGAGTCACTTATT
>NW_019174663.1:0-121 GCF_002260705.1 Seriola dumerili
GAGAGAGAGAAGTGTAATTGTAGCCATTTGGTTACTTCCTCTGTTTACAATTAGTGTTTATATTAGGTTGGTAATATTATGCATATTACTGCATATGGGTGAAAGTAATGTATGTATTTGT
>NW_019174664.1:0-229 GCF_002260705.1 Seriola dumerili
TAGTATAGTAAGGCATAAAAAGTCATGAAAATGCCATAGCCTAGTAAAGCATAAAAAATCATAGTATAGTAAGGCATAAAAAGTCATAAAAATTTCATAGTATAGTAAGGCATAAAAAGTCATAGTATAGTAAGGCAAAAAAAGTCATAGTATAGTAAGGCATAAAAAGTCATAAAAACGTCATAGTATAGTAAGGCAAAAAACATCATAGTATAGTAAGGCATAAAAA